>NC_091952.1:128883283-129094198 GCF_031021105.1 Erythrolamprus reginae | reverse complement strand
CCCAGAATGTTGTGAGGAAAATGGGGGGGAGAGTGCTGTGCAAATTGCTTTGTACTCCTGAAGGGAAAATGGGATGTAAGTTCAAGAAACCAATTGGTGCTGCCAAAATATCCATCTCATTTTTCTCAGAAGACTTAGTCTATTTGCCACTTCTTGGCTTGGATTCAACCCTGAAAACAACCTAGACAAGGGCTCATCAGAGCCATTCAAGGGCAGGAAATGGCTGATTAGAAGCACACACACTCTCTCCCCCCCCCCCCCCCCGTCAGAAAAGGAAGCAATAGTCCCAACTCTCCAGGGAGAGATAAAACATGTTCTTAGAAATTCTCAAGTGACATGCATCTTCGGTATGCAGTCCAAGGTCCTTCTGAGCGTTTCTGGCGGACCTCCATCCCTCTACGCCATCGTCTTAGAAGCGCCGATGACGAGGTCCTCGAAAGCTTTCACCAAATATGGCGGGAGGCTGGAAATTCGTTCAGCCGAAGCCGGAAATCACTTTGTCCGGAGTTTCGCCCTCAGCTCCGCTCCGCATCCCGCTCCCGGCTTCTCAGACTTGGGTGCTCGGAGCCAGGCCGGAGAGGAGGGAGGGCGAATTCAGGCTCGCTCTTCTTCCCCATAGCCCGGAGCAACCGCACAACCCGAACATCTGAAGGGGCGGCTTTTGCAGTCTCCTGCTCCAAGCAGCCCCTTCGCTGTCTGAGGGACCTGAAACAGCGTTTCCCCCTTGGGGAGGGGTATTCGTTCTGATAACAAGATGGGGAGGGCAGGAATTGTGAAGGGGGGAAAGCAACCCAAACACTTATTTTATCCCCAGCCCCGTTCTCTCTCGTTCTCTTTTTGTTTGGCAACCTCGCGGAACCAGATGGTTTCCTCATGTTGCCTTCAGCAGGGCAGAAATAGATGGGGAATTTATTTCCTCCCGAAGATGGACCCTTATCCATCAAGCCTCGCGTCGGCTCTTTGGCAGAGGGAAGGAGGCGTGTGTGGGAGGGGAAGGGATGGGTAGACACAGATGCCTAGAACCAAGCTGAAAATATGCTTTATGTCTGAAAGCAAATCTAGTCTGTTTGTGGAAACATCACTGGATTCGAATCAGCCTTGGGGCTTCCAGCCTCCACCTAACAAGACACTGGCTCTATTATACTGGTCCTACCTCCCTGGCTGCAGAGGCAACCAAACCCTTTTCCCAAAGAGAGTGAGAGAAAAAAAGAAAACGTGATCATTTCTAAAATTCAAGAAAACTGTCCCTTCCTTCCTCCCTCCCTCCCTTTCCTCTTCCTTCTTTCCTCTTCCTTCCTTCCCCTTCCTTCCTTCTTCCTTCCCCCTTCCTTCCTCTTCCTTTCTTTCCCTTTCCTCCCTTCTTTCCTTTCCTTCCTTCTTTCCTCTTCCTTCTTTCCTCTTCCTTCCTTCCTTCTTCCTTCCTCTTCCTTCCTTTCCTTCTTTCCTCTTCCTTCCTTACTCCCTTTTCTTCCTTCCTTCCTTCCTTCCTTCCTCCCTCCCTCCCTTCCTATATCTAACAGTTCTGTATATCTCTCTCTACACTTCTTCAAATTAAGACTCGGGAGCAACTTACCCCCAACACATGTTCACAGCCCAGTGGCAGGTCTCTTTCCATGTACTACAACCTTCTTAAACTCTGGCAAGAGCAGGCGGCTTGGGTTTTCCTCCTCCAGAGCAGCAGTAGGGCTGGCAAGGGGTGAGTTCCCCTCCCCTCCATGGCCACCCCCCTGTGACTGAGTAGCACATGTAAAACACCAACAAGGCAGCCAGGTCAATCCCATTGCCTTCCCCTCGCATCACCTCCCTCTTCCCTCTCCTGTTAATCACTTTGGGGGGGGGGGTGTAAGTGGCGGGCCTTCTGCATACCACTCTTGTCTGTCTTAATTGTGAAAACAAACATAAGACCTCTATTGAAATAAAATTAACTACAAACTCAAATGGTATCCCTGTAAAAGGAGCCAGCCCCCCTCCAAACCACTACTATTATTTCCAATGCTTTTCCTCCTAAACCATAATAGGCAGACCACTGAAGAAGAGGGTGGGTAGAAGGTGGAAATACACCCCTTCAGGAATTTGAAAGAATTTCCTGCCCTGGGAACAAAAGTGAAGTCTATATTTAACAGTATCTGAAGCTGTCAGGAATGCTTTGTGGTTGGATAACAGAGTAGAAAAATGTGCAAAATGCAGGCTACTGCTCTACCAAATATGGAAATATTGTTACGTCTAGTGTCTGAATCACCATCTGGAAATACTTACAGCCATGAAATCAAATGGTAATAACAAAAGCTAGGAACAACCAGATCCCCCAGCTTGAAACAAGATAAGAATTGTTAGCAAAGAGCATTAATTATAAGTGAATATTAATATTATTAAGTATTAAGAGGGGAAATATTCTGAAGATCTATTGTTGCTTTATATTACTGACAGGCCTAAAAAAACCCTGTTTCAGGCCTTCAGCAAAATGTAGGATTCTGAATACCAAGATACAGTATCAAGCTTTTTTAAAGAAGTAGATATAGTGAAATGATTTATTTCATAATTTTAAAGCCATTGCTTTGATAACTAATGTGTAAATTAGAGCATGCGATGTAAGAGTTTATTATATTTACTTAGGGTTGGAATAAAGGTCACTGTGAGTTTAACTGTTCTATTTGCACAACTTTGAAGCTTTTACATTTGCTTTGATTGAAACCTCTTATCCCTCCTCACCTTCAGCCTGTATCCCAACCTGCAAACACATCAAGAATCAAGTGGGGTTTTTTTAAACCTTTATTTCCAAAGTGTATTACAATCAAAGCGGAAAGCTAATCCAACACATTTTTATCCAAGCATGAATGCAAAGATTAAAGCCATTTTAGAACCTAGAATCATTCGCTGGCTGGAGAATTCTGGGAGTTGAAGTCCACATATCTTCAAGTTGCCAAGGTTGGGAAACACTGCTCTAGTCCACCACCACCCCACCCCCTGCTCAAGGCAGGTGGCCTTATAACCATAGTTCCCTTTAAGCTGAGCAGTGAGCAATCGCTCACTTAAAAATCATCATCAACTCAGAGTTTTCGAAACCTGCCCAGAAGCTGAGAAGGAAAGAGTGAGAGCGAAGGAGAGAGAGAGGAAGAGAGGAAGAGAGAGAAACAGATAGAAAAAAGAAAGGAAGGAAAAGAGAAAGAAAAAGAATGGGAGTAAGGAAGAGAGAAAGAAAATCAAAATCTAGTTTGAAACTAGCTCAACTATTTAAGTGGCCTTTTGATATTGATAGAGTTGCCCTATTATGAGCTCACTGTTATAGACACACAGTACAGTATTTTATTTTGAAATTCTCTCAGGCAAAACAGGGTGGGTTTTTTGTTTGTTTGTTTGTTTATTTATTTACTTACTTACTTACTTATTTATTTAATATTTCTGTGCCGCCCAGTCCCGAAGGGACTGCTGCTCAGACACTATACTTTTCCGCCCACCCCCCAAAAAAATTAGAGGGAACACTGCTTATAACACCCCAATCAAAAGGCTGGTGAAGGTGCTGGCCTAGAAAGTAGGTGACCATGAGTTCGAGTTCCTCCTTAGGTATGAAAACAGACTGGGTGACTTTGAGGCAGTCATTCTCTTTCAACCCAACCCACTTCATATGGTTGTTGCTGGGGAACAAGAGGAGGTGGAAGAAGCATTAAGTTTGGTGGAGCATTAGATCTGCCTCCAATTCCTGATAAAACAATAAAAGACAGGTTGCAAATCTAATAAATAATGGAAAACACTCAGGTTTGTTTAAAGCACATCAGAATGTTTGCTTGCTGACTTCTTGTTCCTTGCGATGACCTGGACTAGCAGAAACAAAAGTTTTCAGGAGCAAAAAGAGGGGGGGCAGATTGTACTACAACCCCGAAGCTCGTAAAGGCAGCGAAACAAATCATTTCCTTTCCAATGCCTAAGCAAACGGGGATGACCCATTTCTCCAGTCACAACCCCATTCATAAAGCTTAAACCACACCACCAGGTGGGGTTTTTTGGGGGGGGGGGGGGCATACATCCTTTCATTCCAGCAATTGGACTCATCCAAGCCTCAAAAGGATTTGCATTGCTATTCTACCCCGTACCCTTCCCATGTTCTATTCCCCATCCTCTTCACACGCATATACACTCCACCAGCCCATCTTATATTTATTTGAATATTTATTTGTCACCAAGAAAACGAGACACAAGAAGTTTTTTCCTAAACGCCATCTCTCTGCTAAACAAATAATTTCCTCAACACTGTCAAACTATTTACTAAGTCTGCACTACTATTACTACTAGTTTTTTCTCATAAATCCTATCACCCATCTCCTCCCACATATGACCGTAACTTGCTGCTTGCATCCTTACAATTTTTATTAATATTGTTTGCTGATTGCTTCTTTGACCCCTATGACAAACATGAAGTGTTGTACCTCATGATTCTTGACAAAATGTATCTTTTCTCTTTATGTACACTGAGAGCATATGCACCAAAGAAAAAAAATCCTTGGGTGTCCAATCACATTTGGCCAATAAAGAATTCTATTCTATTCTAAAAGACCAGGGTTCCCCAGGCCACAATAGAATAGAATAGAATTCTTTATTGGCCAAGTGTGATTGGAATTTGTCTTGGGTGCATAGTGTACATACAAGAAAAATATACATTTGTCAAGAATCCTGAGGTACAACACTTAATGATTTTCATAGGGGTCAATAAGCAATGAGGGAAACAATCAATATTAATAAAAATCTTAAGGATACAAGCAGCAAGTTACAGTCATACAGTCATAAGTGGGAGGAAATAGGTGATAGGAATGATGAGAAAAAACTAGTAGTAATAGTAGTGCAGACTTAGTATAGTTTGACAGTGTTGAGGGAATTATTTGTTTAGCAGAGTGATGGCGTTCGGGGATAAAAACTGTTCTTGTGTCTAGTTGTCTTGGTGTGTGGTGCTCTATAGCGACGTTTTGAGGGTAGGAGTTGAAACAGTTTACGTCCAGGATGCGAGGGGTCAGTAAATATTTTCCCTGCCCTCTTTTTGACTGGTGCAGTATACAGGTCCTCAATGGAAGGCAGGTTGGCAGCAATTGTTTTTTTCTGCAGTTCTGTGGAGGAAACACAAGTGGAGGAAATACAACACGAAGGAGAGAAAGAAAAAACAAAACACAAACCAAAGCGGTGTGTGTGTGTGTGTGTGTGTGTGTGTGTGTATGACAGTTTAATAGTTTGAAACTAAACGGGGTGGGCTGGGGGGGTGCAGAGGAAAGAAAGCCCTTTGCTGTAAGCTCTCCCTCCCCGCCCTCCGAGCATAAAGCAAAGCTTAGACAGGGAGGAGCTTGGATACAAACCGCGCCAAGGAAACATTCCTGAGATGCTTTAGAATTCCTGATGCTTTAGAATTCTGGCTCGACGTCAGCGGAGCTGCAGCACGCGGCGGCCGCGGCACCATATATAAGGCGGCTCCCACTCCGCCTCTGCTCAGACAGGCAAAGGGCTCGCAGAGAACCTCAGGCGGAAGAGCAAGCAGAAAAAGAGGAAAAAACCCCACAACCCCAGCCGAAAAGAGACCCGGTGCTTTTTTTCTCGAGCAAAAGAAGCTAGAGGCGGTCGCCAAGGCGTTTTAAGCATTCCTCCAAGGACTCGACCGTAGGCCGCCAGAGCAGAAAGAACCCCCCTCGAGTCCTGCTGTTTTGCTTGGGTTCCTTCCTTCCCTCTCTCCCCTTATTTTTCCCCCCTCCTTCCTTCGGTTTGAGCTTAAAAAAAGAGGAGCTTCTGTCCCTCAGCGTCTGGAAAAGACCGAAGATGACCTCACAGACAACAAGCTGTTTGCTCCTGGCTTTTGCCCTCCTTCAGTTAGTAAACAGGGTAGGTATGAATTTTAAATTTAATTTACTAGATTTAAAAGCCGCCCAAATCCTTGCGGGCTTTCGATTTCAAATTGGTGCAGGGTTTTATTTATTTATTTTCTTTTTCTTTTCCTCTCCTTGTTTATTTTTTTTAGTGAGAAATGTGCCGCTTTTTAAAAAATAAAGTTGCATGAAGGGGTGGCACAGCATGTGTGAATGTGTGTTAGAAGGGGGGGTCGCATTCCTATTCGGGTTTAAGAAATAACTCCAAAGTAAAAACCCTATTCAATAACTTCCCGATGAAGAAAAGTGCTTGAATGGCTGTAGTAACTGAGTGAACTTTCTGAATGTTTTTGCTTATTTAGGACAGGGAAGCTTTAAACTATCTTGTTTACAGTAGCAGTAATATTTATATATATCCCATAGCTATGGTTTATTTGTTTCTCCCCCCTGCAGGTGATTTCTTCTTCCTGCCCAGAGACTTGTGAATGTCCTCTGGAGGTCCCCAAATGCGCTCCAGGAGTGGGTCTGGTTTTGGATGGTTGTAAATGCTGTAAAGTCTGTGCTAAACAGCTCAACGAGGACTGTAGCAAGACGCAGCCTTGTGATCACACCAAAGGGCTGGAATGCAACTTTGGCGCCAGTTCCACCGCTCTGAAAGGGATCTGCAGAGGTAAGAAGCTGGCAGTTTGGGACTCTTTTAATATCTCATTCATGCAGATACATACATTAGTTTAGCAATTTTCAGCCCATGTATGGTTATGCTTTGTTGTTGGTAGATTGGCAGAAGGGCATATTACTTCAGCAGTCTGGAATGCAATTCACTATGTCTGGACTGCAGTAACAGCACATAAGGAAAAGTGATTCCTGACTAAGTTATTGTTCTAGCCTGGAGCTCTGGGGGATTGTAGGGCTCTTTACCCACAAACTGGATTTAATAGAAGTGGGGGGGGGAGGGAAAACCACTCTGCTAGAGGAGACTTGAAGCCCGACTTATGTTTTTTCTCTCTCTCTCTTAAAACCTTTACAGCACAGTCAGAAGGAAGACCCTGCGAATACAACTCCAAAATTTATCAGAATGGAGAAAGTTTTCAGCCCAATTGCAAACACCAGTGTACATGCATTGATGGAGCTGTTGGCTGCATCCCGCTCTGCCCACAAGAACTCTCCCTTCCAAATTTGGGCTGTCCCAATCCAAGACTAGTAAAAGTCCCTGGTCAGTGTTGTGAGGAATGGGTCTGTGATGACTCCAAAGATAACCTGGAAGCATTCTTCGGCAAAGGTTTTGATGTGGATGTTTCTGAAAAAGAATTGACCCGAAACAATGAATTAATATCCATGATAAAAAGAAAGCTGAGAATCTTACCAGGTGAGTTATAAATATTGGCTACACATTTTCCTCTGCTACCAAGTATGGTAGTGGTGATGGGGGTTATCTATTGATGTCTACAGGTGATGGGGGTTATCTATTGATGTCTGCAGGCTAAATCCTAAGTATGAGAAACTTATATTCTGTTCTTCCTTCTGTCTTTTAGTCTTTGACACTGACATTCGCAGCCATTCGTTTGAGAATCCAAAATGCATAGTCCAAACAACTTCATGGTCTCAGTGTTCAAAGACCTGTGGAACTGGAGTCTCTACGCGAGTCACCAATGATAACCTTGGATGTAGGCTAGTTAAAGAGACCAGGATATGTGAAGTGAGGCCATGTGGGCAGCCAAGTTACGACTCCTTGAAGGTAAGTGGGTCTTCCTTATCTTCACACCGTTCTTGTGTCATTTCTAGTGTGGGTGGAGTTGGGTGTCTTTTAGTCAAGAGTTTTGGCCTGACCATGCAACCTCTTGTCTTCCAGAAGGGAAAGAAATGCACCAAGACCAAAAAGTCTCAAATTCCAGTCAAGTTCACCTATGCAGGATGCTCAAGTGTAAAAAAGTACCGCCCGAAGTACTGTGGCTCATGTGTGGATGGCCGATGCTGCACTCCTCAACAAACCAGGACTATCAAGGTCCAGTTCTACTGTGATGATGGAGAGACCTTCAACAAGAATGTCATGATGATCCAGTCTTGCAGCTGCAGCTACAATTGTCCCCATGGAAATGAAGCCTATCCTAATTACCAGCTATTCAATGACATCCACAAATTTAGGGACTAAGTGGTGATGTGTACAGGCTTGAGAAGGAGGATTGTAATTAATATCTGACTTTATTTTTGAAGTACCAGTGCGGGGGGGAAAAACGAACTCTTATTTGAAGTGATGCCTTTACCCAGTGGAGGGCAACATAGAACAAGAAAGGACTGTGACTCTTACAAGCGTTTGAGCATACTTAAAGCTTCATAGTACTGGAGCAAATTTCCTGCTTCAATTTGGAGCACTTGTGATTACTGATTTCTGTTTCTATCTGTTTATGCAAAGTTTTGTCTGTTTGGGCAGTGAAAACTGTTCAGCATAGCATCATATTTTTTGTTGTTTGAAAGTCATGTTGGAAGTTAACGCTCCTTTCCAAGGTGGGCACTTTTGGAGTGCCCACCTATGGCAGCTATAAGCATCAGCTACATATTTCATATCAACAAACAGAAATTGGATGTTTTTAAAGCTGAATATTTTATTTATCAAAATGTAGCTTTGTTCTTGGAGGGAGGAAAAAAACCTTAATACTGGAATAAGTTGTAAATAATTTAATTTTATATTCAATGAATTAAAAGTTTATTTATAGAATTAATCATTTAATAAAGAAATATTTACCTAATTTCAGTTCAATATGATTCAAACTGATGGGGAAGGGGGCAAGCAGGATCATAACTCCATCTACTGTGTAGCACTTGTAATATAAATGAGTCTTGCTTTCAAATAAAACATGCTCATGATAAATATAAAAGTTCTGCCATCTTAACCAAGGTCCTGGAGCTAATTATTCTTTCGGGAATGAAGTGGAAGAATTAGGAATATTTCATAATAAGAAACCCTGCTTATCTGTACACTTTAAGCACTCTGTTTTCCAAAACAGTTCTCCATCTCTAATCAGGATGTTCCTTCCTTACAAATATGATCAACCACTGCTTTTTGGTAGAGACCCCTGTTAATTTAAAACATGCTCTACTCATGATTCAGTAAAGTAGAGAGTAGCCGCTATGCAGGACAGTGCTTTGTATAATTTCTACAGTTACTTCCTGCAAGTGAATGGGCTCTTTGTATGCTTTTCTACAGTCTGCGGGAGGTGGTTTCACTAAATTCAAATTTAAATGAGGGTGAAGCAATTACTGGTCTTACTAAAAGTAAACACATTATTAAAGAAAAGAATGCCAGGAATTAATCTCCCCCCCTTTTTTTGCTGCAGGCTAAAAGCTAACCTCTCCTTTTGCCTTTGATTTCCCCTTTACCTGCAAAAATATAAACCTTTGATCAGGCAAATAACTAAAGAGATGGGCACAGAGGGAACTATTACTTTTAGACATTTTTGTCCCATTTATGCCATGCAATGTTCTTTTCTCACTAATTTCCATAATAATTGAGCAGCAAATCTCATTAATATTTAATCTAAAAGTGCAAGGATTAGAACTGATGGATTTGGAATTCTACATTATCTAATGGGGTTTAATAGCCTGGTGAATAAGCCACACACAATCTAGAAGCTACCTAGTCTAAACTGGAACACATTAGTTAGTTGCCTCATTTACTCCAATTCTGAGACAGATGTATTATCAAGTGTTTTCTTTTGCAAACAGCCCTGTGTGGCCAATAATGCATTGGCACCTATCGGCTCGAGTGAGGCTGGAAATAAATCAGTGAAAATACAAATAGTTTAATATTTAGAAAGAAATTCTGGGAAGTACCTCTCTTCCCATAACCCAGTGCAAACCAGATATACTTACTGATGGTAGATTGCTGGTAGCCCAATAGAAGAAACCAGATGAGGACTGGAATGGGATAAAGAATATGGCTGAGTTGCATGCATAAATGGAACTTCACCCTACAATATTGTCTACTAATATTGTGGGCCCTTGTGGGATAGCAGTCATGTTTAAGATATGGACCCACCAAATACCTATTATTCCATTGTTAACAGAGAGGAAAGGTGGGAATGTAAGGCCTTTAAAGTGGTAAGCTTAAATGGCTCAAAATCCATGGGAACAAATCTATTATGGTTAACCATCATATTAATTAAGGGGAATCCTCCCTGATTGCCGGCAGTGTAGCTTTGAATAATTGGATGTTAAGGCAATCAAAAAGAACATTGCTTGACATCTACTTTATGGCCTTTTGAGGCGTTTGACTGGCCTCTGTTGGTAGCCAGAGTATAAACAGAGTGAAAAATTATACTAAGCCTCATTAATTAAATGACAGGGTAGTCATATCATTAAGTCAAAAAGCAACAAAAAACCGCACATTTGAAGAATAGCAGGAGGCTCCATTGGGCATTTGAAAGTATAGATCTGTTGCTCAGACTTTTTCTAACTTCTAATTTCACGTTGATGCTGCCTATTCACTGCCTCCTCTCAAGAAGAGCAAATGAGAGCAAATAGAATAATTGCTTGCCCTGTCCTTTCTCCAGGACCGTGGATTGCTCATTCTAGACAAGGATACAAGATATTGGAAGGAGGAATAGCAAGAATTAGGAGGATGTATTTATGGTAAATTCATTGTCTAAGGATCCCACAAATTGAAAATAATCACTGAAAGCATGCCTCTTTTAAAAATAATGAATGCACCTCCCACAATTCTTACTGGAAAGCAAGTAATTCCTTCCAAACTTAAAAAAATACAATACATTGCCATCAAATTATGCAGCATACACTTAAAAAAAAAATCAGTGGGATAAAGAAACTTGGACTAAATAACAATGGATATTGTTCAAGCTCTCTCCATGCTGTGCTGGGGGTCAATAGCTATTTAAACCTATCCAACCTAACATTCTGCATAGCATCATGTCAGTTACTCTCTATATATAGGGACATGACATGTTGCTACTGATTCAGAATGTTATTGTCATAAAACATCAACTTAACATTTGTAATACAGTACTGCACATAATATTTACAATGATTTTCTTTTTAGAAATATGCATTCCTGGTACAGTATATGTTAACCTATAGATGGAATGCTTTATAATCAAACTACAAATTCTTTGAGGGAGATGGATATAAAATATAAGTCAACCAACCAACTCATAGATTCAACTGTTTATCTCATTTCCATTACTACATTTAATTCAGTGAATTAAATGTCATTTGGTAATTTCTGGAATTTAAAATAATCTGGCATATGAAACTGTCTATGCAACATTTTGTTAATATAGTATGAAATTCACTGGAGCTTATCATGCAAGGTTTCCATTTAATCCAGAGAATGAAAATACATGTTGATCTATTTGTGAATTAGTTTTTTACGACAACATGGATGCATTTGTTGGCTCTATTTTGTTGAGCCAGTTTGTTAATTCACAGGATGTCACTGTGAATTTCTGTTCCGCACTTAATCTAATTCATATTTCGGATTAATTTAAAATACTTCTCTTTCATCTATACCTGGCAACAACGAACTTTGCCTTCCTGTTCTACAGCTGAATGTTACTTAGAGTCAATGTACCAGTAACCAAGAATAAATTATCATGCACAGGAGCTGGATTTGGAATCCTGCACACTTCAAGAGCTATAATAATCTTCTACTTATCCAGATCAGCCGTTGGTCTACAGTCCAATATTTAGACTGCTCCCAAAGGTTTTCAGCAGAGGCGTTTCCTAGATTAGCTATCTGCAATATTATTAAAACCTGAAGTGCAAGAGGCTAAACCTAGTGTTCATTACTCTTCTGCTGGACTATGGATTCCTTCATTTTATGAGATTGTCTTTTGACAAATATGTATGGATGATTTTCATATTTTGCTATAGATATTGATCTAAAAGCAATATATTAAAAAAGGCAGCATGCTTATGGATAAGACGGGATTTTTTCAACACAAAGATTCAGTCTGTTGGAATGTGATTGTTTAACCTCGCTGGGCCTTTGTAACCACTCTGTCAGAAAAATTATTATACTGCTCTTGACATCCTTTTAGACAAAGCCGAAGTCCTAGTAATTTCAATGCTCTCAGTGCCTCCCACAGGCAAAAAGATAGGTTGCAAATCTCAATACAGTGAAAATGTGCATTTTCCCAGTTTTTATTATAGCAAGAACAACCAATTGTAACACTTTGTTTCTCAAAATAAACCTGCAACGAATGTAACAATAAAATATAGGCTCGGTTGTAAGAGCATCTTTAAAAAGAAACCACATTTAACAACATTAATTTTACCTAAATAATGATCTGTCCAAGATCACATAATTTAATCGTAAGTGTTGGCATTTTGCAGAGTTAGAAACATAGAAACATAGAAGACTGACGGCAGAAAAAGACCTCTTGGTCCATCTAGTCTGCCCTTTCACTATTTCCTGTATTTTATCTTAGGATGGATATATGTTTATCCCAGGCATGTTTAAATTCAGTTACTGTGGATTTCCCAACCACGTCTGCTGGAAGTTTGTTCCAAGGATCTACTACTCTTTCAGTAAAATAATATTTTCTCATGTTGCCCCTGATCTTTCCCCCAACTAACTTCAGATTGTGTCCCCTTGTTCTTGTGTTCACTTTCCTGTTAAAAACACTTCCCTCCTGAACCCTATTTAACCCTTTAACATATTTAAATGTTTCGATCATGTCCCCCCTTTTCCTTTTGTCTTCCAGACTATACAGATTGAGTTCATTCAGTCTTTCCTGATACGTTTTATACTTAAGACCTTCCACCATTCTTGTAGCCCGTCTTTGGACCCGTTCAATTTTGTCAATATCTTTTTGTAGGTGAGGTCTCCAGAACTGAACACAGTACTCCAAATGTGGTCTCACCAGCGCTCTATATAAGGGGATCACAATCTCCCTCTTCCTGCTTGTTATACCCCTAGCTATGCAGCCAAGCATCCTACTTGCCTTTCCTACCGCCCGACCACACTGTTCACCCATTTTGAGACTGTCAGAAATCACTACCCCTAAATCCTTCTCTTCTGAAGTTTTTGCTAACACAGAACTGCCAATGCAATACTCAGATTTAGGATTCCTTTTCCCCAAGTGCATTATTTTACATTTGGAAACATTAAACTGCAGTTTCCATTGCTTTGACCATTTATCTAGTAACGCTAAATCATTTACCATATTACAGACCCCTCCAGGAATATCAACCCTATTGCACACTTTAGAGTCATCGGCAAATAGGCAAACCTTCCCTACCAAACCTTCCCCTATGTCACTCACAAACATATTAAAAAGAATAGGACCCAGAACAGACCCTTGTGGCACACCGCTTGTAACCTGACTCTGCTCAGAATACTCGCCATTAACAATAACTCTCTGATGTCTATGCTTCAGCCAGCTTGAAATCCACTGAACTATCCAGGGATTAAGTCCAATCTTCACTAATTTATCTATCAGCTCTTTATGTGGAACCGTATCAAAGGCTTTGCTGAAGTCCAGATAGGCAATATCCACGGCACCACCTTGATCCAACACCTTTGTGACATAGTCAAAGAACTCAATGAGATTAGTCTGACACGATTTGCCTTCAGTAAAGCCATGCTGATTTGGGTCCAATAAGTTATTGTTTTTTAGATGCTGATTTATCCTCTTTTTGAGTAGAGTCTCCATCATTTTAACTACAACTGATGTCAAGCTAACTGGCCTGTAGTTACCAGCTTCTTCTCTACTGCCCTTCTTGTGGATAGGCACAACACTGGCCATTCTCCAATCCTCAGGAACATCTCCTGTTAACAGGGATTTGTTAAACAAATCAGTCAGGGGGGTAGCAATGACAGATCTGAGTTCTTTAAGAACTCTGGGGTGGATGCCATCTGGACCCATTGCCTTATTTATCTTTAATCTTTCAAGTTCTTCTAAGACATCGGCTTCTAAGATCACTGGAGCTGAATCCGTACAGCTGGAAGCAATGCTATATCCCTCTATAGTATTATTATTATTTTGTAAGGTGTCTTTTGAGAAAACTGAACAGAAGTAGCTATTGAAATGGTCAGCGATCTCCTTATTCCCATCAATGTATGTATTATTCCCGGTACTAAGCTTTGTGATGCTGCAGTTTTTCTTCTTCCTATCACTAATATATCTGAAGAAGGTTTTATCCCCCTTCTTTACAGATTTTGCTATTTCTTCCTCTTTTGAGGCTTTAGCAGCATATATTATCTGTTTCGCTTCCTTCTGTCTCATTTTATACACCTCTCTATCAGCTATACTTCCAGACTCTTTATACCTCCTATAGGCAGCCTTTTTTTCATTGACTATAGCCCTTACATCATTGCTAAACCATAGCGGTTTCTTCTTCCTTTTACCTTTAGTTACTTGCTTTACATAAAGTCTTGTGGCTTTTAAGATGGCCTTTTTTAATACAGTCCACTGGGTGCTTGCTCCTGCCATTTTATCCCTCCCCTTTAATTCATTATTTAAATATCCCCCCCATTGCATTAAAATTTGTTTTTCTGAAATCCAATACTTTGGTTGCAGTATAGGATTGCTCAACATCAGTTTTTACATCAAACCACAAACATAGATGGTCACTGCAACCTAAATTTTCTCCCACCTTGACCTCTGAAACCCGATTCCCATTGGTAAAAACTAAATCTAGAATATTCTCCCCTCTAGTTGGTGTCTTAACTAGCTGTGCCATAGCTGCTCCTGTAAAGGCCTCTACTATATTCTTACTTTTGCATGTAAGGGCACTGGGGATATTCCAGTCAACATCAGGCATGTTGAAATCACCCATAACCACAATATCTCCCTTTACTGCCATTAGGGTAATCTCATCCACCATCTTGTTGTCATGTTCCTCAGATTGCCCTGGAGGCCTATAGATCACCCCAATTCTAATGACAGAACCGTCTTTATTTTGCATGCAAATCCAGAGGGTCTCCAGATCTTTACATGTATTTTGAATTAGTATTGTTTTTAGACTTTCTTTAACATAAATGGCTACTCCACCTCCCCTTCTCTCTATTCTATCCTTCCTATACAGTGTATATCCTGGTATGGATATTTCCCATTCATTAGAATCCCTAAACCATGTCTCAGTTATGGCAACCAGATCCAAATTATCTCTAGATATTATGGCCATTAACTCACAGAGCTTGTTGCTCAAGCTTCGAGCATTTGTGTACATTACCCGAAGAACATTATTTTCATTATTAGTTTGCCCCTTATCATCAGCAACTACATCTATTTTATTTACAGCTCCCTTTTCATAAGCTTCCAGAAACTGATTTATCCTCATTGGTCGGGGACAGAAATCCTCCACATCTGGTACATCTCTGTCCCCTTTACCTAGTTTAAATGCCTGTCCAAAAAAGTTCTGAATTCCTCACCGAGCACCTGGGCACCTCTGTATGATGGATGCAAACCATCCCTCTTAAACAACTCCCTATTAGACCACCTATTGACATCATGACTTACATAACCAAAACCTTCAGCTTTACACCACTGCCTTAACCACACATTAAACTCTCTGATACAACTTGTTTTACCCTCCTGGCCACAAACCGGTAACACCTCTGAGAAAGTCACTGAATCAGTTATTTTACCCAGCTCCACACTTAGACATTGAAAATCTCTTTTTACTACATTAACATTTCTCTGGGACAAATCGTTTGTGCCAAGATGCACCACCACATCAACGTTATTATCTTTACTCACAGCCTTGATAATGTTTGTAATCCGCCTCCTATCCCTGTGGGCAGTGGCTCCTGGAAGACACCTCATCACCTTCACTACATCCTTCCTCTGTCCCAAATCAACACCTCTGACAATCGAGTCACCCACAAGAACATGTGTCCTCTCTTTATTTCTACTAACTGGTCTTGGTATGGTGACACTATGCTCCTCATTTACAACCACTTCTCCTTTGAACATTCCCTCATTCTCCGCCTGAGGGGCCTTGCTAATATCTACAACATCCCTACTATTTAAATCCGCAAGAACATTATAGGAATTGGATACAGAGAGACCAAGTTCTGTCCTGATATTTCTAATTGATCTGGTATACAATAGTACACACTTAAGTGTAGCTGTACATTCCTTAATATGGGATTATATAGGTCAGTGATAGGCATGTGGAGCCAAATATGCTGGGACGTGAGCTGTTGCCCTAGATCAGCGCCAATGTGCATGTTTGTGCCAGCTGATTTTTGGCTCACAGAGGCTCTGGGAGGGCGTTTTTGGCTTCCAGAGAACCTCCAGGGGGTTGGGGGAGGATTTTGTTACCCTCCCTGGTTCCAGGGAAGTCTTTGGAGCCTGGGGAGGGTGAAACATGAGCCTGCGGGGCCTACCAGAAGTTGGGAAACAGGCTGTTTCCAGCCTCCAAAGCCACACAGCCAGCTTTCAAGACTAAGGAAGGACTAGAACCACAGGTGGGTTACTGCCTGGATGGGGAGGAACGCAGTGGGATATCAATAATGGAGCTCGACCCCAGATCACCCAATTTGCACTGAGAGATGTTGAAAGAAAACGCAAGTGTCAGGTAAGATGCCCATCTGGTTGATATCTAGGACACTGGCAGCAACCCTTATCAATCATTAGCACCAGTCAGTGGTATTTGTGACTCTTTTTAAAATGTTCAGTTGACTGATAGTTAATGAATAAAAGAGATTATTATTATTATTATTAATAATAATAACAATAGTAAAATAGTAATAATAGTAATTGTAGTAATAGTAAGAATAATGATGATGATGATGATAATGATAATGTTGGTAATGATGTAAAAGTAGTTACAATTATAAGCAATTTATTAAATAATAAGATATAAAACAGGTTTTGAAAAACCATTTAAAACAGGTTTTGAAAAAAACATTTGTACTTCAATACCAGGCCTCTCCACTCTGTATGGGGAGGCCTGGTATTGAATGGGAATTAGTTCCATTCTCACAATTTAC
Source organism: Erythrolamprus reginae (assembly GCF_031021105.1). Taxonomy (NCBI): domain Eukaryota; kingdom Metazoa; phylum Chordata; class Lepidosauria; order Squamata; family Dipsadidae; genus Erythrolamprus; species Erythrolamprus reginae. The sequence continues at coordinate 129,077,407 of NC_091952.1, read as the reverse complement.
TTATTATCAGTTAAATTCATAATTGGTAGTGCCCAAGGAATATCAGCAAGATTTCATTACATTAATATGTATGTCTTTGATGATTGGCTAAGCACTTAGTTTACAGGCATGGCAGGATTGCTTGTTAGAGTCAAGATGTGTTTATACTTTGGAAATGATATATATAAAAGATCAATTAGTTTGACAGAACAATGTACCAGTGGTGGGTTGCTACTGGTGCAGTATGCAACAGTGCACCAGTAGAGGCCGCCAGATTGTACAATTTGCGCACGACCACTCCGGTGCATAGAAGTAAAATCTCACTAGAGCAGTGTTTCCCAACCTTGGCAACTTGAAGATATTTGGAATTCAACTCCCAGAATTCCCCAGCCATTGAATGCTGGCTGGGGAATTCTGGGAGTTGAAGTCCAGATATCTCCAAATTGCCAAGGTTGGGAAACACTGCACTAGAGGACACTCGTGCGTGAGAGATTTCACTATGCTGGATTTCGTATTTCATCAAAAGTCGGGCACTTCCCAAGCACCTAAGACTGTGTGATGTAGCGGCGAATTATATTTGCCAATCCCAGTAAAGCGGCCTTTTGCAATTGACAGATGGAGATTTTGTCAATTCCGATGGTTTTCAAATGTCCACTGAGATCCTTTGGCATTGCGCCCAGCGTGCCAAGTACCACTGGGACCACTTTCACTGGCTTATGCCTCAGTCAACTGAACAGAGTAATAATAATAATAATAATAATAATAATAATAATAATAATAATAATAATAATAATAATAATAATAAATCCAGCATAGTGATCTCATTTGCTGTGTTGTATTGACATAATAATAATAATAATAATAATAATAATAATAATAATTATTATTATTATTATTTAGATTTGTATGCCGTCCCTCTCCGAAATCTTCTGTGCATGTTTCTTTGCAAGATTTCAGTACAATTTTGCTTCCTGCGCATGCACACCAGTAATATAGCCCTTTTTCTTCTTTCCAACCCAATAACGTTTTGGGAAATAATTATGTAAATGGACTCTGTTTTTCTGATTGCAAGTGAGATAACTGTCCAAAAACTGAACAGGATAGGACCCAATGTGGCATGGGAGGAGTAATCAGCAAAAGAACATTTGAATTTGACAATAGGCCAGATCTGTCCAGGCACTCCAGAAGAAAAAATATTGTAGATGAACATCTCTTGAAACGCTTCCAACTGCTTCATTCTAAGCCTAGCCCCTGGTTGTCAGCAGAGAAGAAAATACAGACTTCTATTTTGGTCGCTGCTGGAAAAGGGATTGGAAAGAATTCCAGATGCCATATTCTGCATCCTTTCCCTACTCCGTTGATGTTTCCACAACACAACACAACCTCACCTCCACCGCCCACTGACCCAGTTAACTGTGGGAACAGGGCTCAGCCTTCGCTGGAAACGAAGATCATACAAATCAATCATTGCAGTCTAAACCAAATTAAGAATGAATTACCAATTAGATGATAATGAGGAGAGTAGCTGTAGCGCTTCCAAATTATTCTAACAAAGATGCTGATGCTTTCCAGCGCATAACGTGAAACTACATGGTTGTTTTATGTGCAGATAGGGAGTGACAATTGTTTTGGAAAGGGAATATGTTTGTTGGCACCTAGCATTCTGACTCTCAGCTACTGATAAAATGGTTTAGCTTACAAAAATTAATCAGTGAGTTCTCCTGACCTGCATTGTAGAAATTACAGATTAAAGTGTACACCGGCTATTGAAATAAGCCAGTCATGGAGGGAAAGAAGAATGAGACAAAAGAAGCTTCCAAAGAAGTCAGTCTTCTTATGAAATTATAGGTAATCATGTCTATAATGGAACTGTATGCACTGAGCATTGTTCTTTGGAATCTGTTCAACAGGATAGAAGAGAATTGGAGACTAGCCAGTACTGAGAAACTTAACAAACTGGTGAATCAAGGTTTTGCATCTTCTTGCAATTTGGAAGAAGCAGAAAGCTCTGGAATTATAGAATTCTAGCCAAGTGATTAAATTTAGCAACTTAGGTGAGTTTGAGTAGAATAAGAATATACATACAAGAATACACACACACGTTGTATCCATGTATTTTTGTTTGTATTTATACACGGGAAAGCACAGAATTCATATACCTGTCTGTTTTATGATACCAGAAATATAGGATGTGGGATAGCTTAGGTTACAACATTCAGGTCAAATCAGGTCAGTACTATTCCATAATAACCCAATTTACTATGTTATAGGGATATAGGACCTTTCCAGGTGTATTTTTTTTAAACTGCCTTCAGAATTCAGATTATTTTGGTGTTGTGGGTGAATTTAATTTAATTTATTAGATTTATAAACCACCCTTCTCCAAAGGGACTCAGGGCAGCATTCAACAATAAAAATAATATACAATCAATAACACCCCACCCTAAAAATGAAACACATTCATCCATCAATCATTCATCCCTTCAGGCCAGAGCTGTATGTTGTTGCTCAACAGCGGCAGGCATGGTGACAAAACCATGTTTTTAAGGCCTTTTGGGGGGTGGAGGCGGTGTTGATTTCCAGGGGAAGTTGGTTCTAGAAGGCCGGAACCCCCACAGATAAGGCTCTCCCCTGCAGTCCTGCTAGCTGACACTGTTTGGCCAATGGAACCCAGAGGAGGCCAACTCTGTGGGATCTAATCAGTTGCTGGGAAGTGTGAGGCAGAAGACGGTCACGTAAATAATCTGGTCCTAAGCTATGAGGATAATCTTATCTCATATCAAACTGGTAAAATTCTGTCAGGTTTTTGGAAACTTATTCTGCTGATAGACAGAAAGAATCCTGAGCCCATCCGTATAACGTTTTCCTAACATCTCACTAGATTAGGAAGTATAAAAAGAGGATAAAAAAGGCAGTTAGGTACAGTCAGCAATGGGCAGACAAAAGTTTTACTGCCACACTGTGACTGTGGCTTATTTTGTAGGTGTAGCTTAATGGTCATGTGACTGGGTAGGAGTGGCTTGTTGGCCATGGGATCAGGTGGGAGTGGTTTGAACGATCATCATCGTTCAAGTGAACTGTTAAGTCCTAGACTTACAACCTTACCAGTGTTGCTTGCTGGGGTGACAATTTGCTTTGCGTTTCCCGCGCTCTCCTTCCTGGATTGCCTCCCCGGCCTCAGGCTGGGTAGCTAGGCGAACAGGTGCTGCCAGAAGCATAAATGCTGCCAGCGCCGCTTCCACCAACACCTTCTGCTTGCACCTCAGGCGGGAGGTGGCCACGTAAGGCTGGAGAGGAGCCAGGCAGGAGAGAGGGAAGCTCATCTGAGGCCAGGAAGGAGGAAAGAGGAAAAAAGCAAGGAGCACAGACGTAGCAGCAGGGAAAAGAAGGAGAGCCAAGCCGAGCCGAGTAATTCAGGAAGTGACAGCCATTGATCAGCTGGAGCTGTGCACGCATCTTCATTTCCGCCCATGGAACTGTGTTCCACCCTGTACTGCCTACTGTCCACCCCTGGGTAAAGTTGAATATTATAGAAATATTATAGAAATATCCCAGAAAAATATACAAAGAGAGGGCAAATTGAAAGGTAGAAGAGGTCATTCTCAGCCACATTACTGATCTCCTGGTTAGGGACAGCCATATTGTCAACAATCTGGCTTTCTATACCTTCCCAAATTCTATACATGTAGTGTGTGCACTAGGACCAATGAGCATCTCTCTGTGATTAAAAAAAAAGATTGCTACAAGTGTTTCTTGCTTTTTTCTATTAGCCCTTATAGCTGCTCCAACTTTATTAAGTATTCTAGTAAATAATTTTATATCACTTGCTGAACTATCTGAATGGCTCTTTGCTCCTCTGACCTTATAGAAGCAAACTACACATAGTTAATTTTATATGTTTACATGACATTGTGATATATGTGCTCAAATGTACATTAAAGAATGTAGAGGATATATGTATGTAGAGGTATATGTCGCCTCCATTTTAGTGAGATTATGCGCAGACAATTAATGTGCTTTTTATATACTGAGACAATGCTTCCTCCGCTAAAACAATACATATTCCCTGAACAGTTTGTGAAGCCTCATAGTTATGACTGCGTTCTTCCAGCATCACTTGGAGAATATGCTTATTAACTAAGAAATATACCGAATCTTATCACAGAAAGAGTAACTTATGAAGGGAATTCTGATAATTTCCAGAAATCTGCCAATAATGGTTATAATGAGAAATTGATTTTAAAAAATCTGCATCTTAGTCTAAGCATTCATAAATGACTATAAACATCCATAAATTAGCTTATGTTGTTTTGATCAAAAAGTACATTAAGGAAGTGTGTGTGTGTGTATATATTTCTCACTAGGGCCTGCTATAAAGATAACTTGCAGAATGGAAATATCTGTGGTTCAATTACCATTCAGAAGAAAGCAGACTTGGAAGGATGCCAATGTCTCATAGTTCAGCACAAACATCTGATTTAGCATTATATATAGACAATAGTACATACACTCTTTCTTTGGCTATTAATAGAAAGTGGAGGCTTCAGTGGCCTGCTATAGTATTAACCATTAGGCAGGAGTATCTGCGTTCTTGTATGCTTCTACAGAAGGAGAGCATTGTGTTGGGAAGGAGGAATATTTTTATAGTAGTAAGGATTGTGTTAACATTTCATTGAAATGGCAAAAAAAAAGCTTGTTGGACCCAATACAACCAGGATCTTCAGCTCAAATAGTTAATATGGGAACTGTTGACCTCAACAACCAAAGTATTAAAAAGACGAAGTAATTTCTAATGTAAACGGGGCAAGGCAGAATTAAAAGGTTGGTTGCTCAACCATACAATTCAGCAGAAAAACAGCCTACCTAATCCAAATGGTAATTTCTTTACTTTATCATCTGTGACCAAGCAATCAATTTGTACATTGACACAGTGTGGCATTTATTGTCATTTCTTATCTGTTTCTCTTGTATGCTGGTTTTCTTCCACTTCATTGCAAATCTTCATGAAATAAAACCATATGCTCTTCCATAGCAACATTCTAATACAAACACACAGACTAATCTTTGTTAGCTGGAATACAGAGTCCCCTACCTCCCCCCCCCCCGACCTTATTAACACAATCTGCAATTGCATGCAGTTCAACCAAATTCCATAGCAACCATATAAATAAAAAGGAATGTTTTTAAAAAAAAAAAAATCTTTAAAAAATGTTTTCCGGGAAATAGCTTGGAACATCAAAGGAAGAATGCAGTATTTGTAAGCAAAAACAACTTGAGCTCAGTAGCATCACTGGTTATAAAAAAGATTCTTTGCAACTTGTAGCTATAAAATACTGTTGCCTGAATTTGCATTAACTAGAATGACACAAATTCTCATCACCTATTACATGGGTATTGTTCCAAAATAAAAATTACAAATAGCATATTTAAAGAGAAAAGCTACATGTTTGGCCCGAGAAAACAGTTACGCTGAAACCACCAATTTGTCCTACTACTAGTGAGGTATATTAATTGTACATACAGTATGTTTAAAAGATACAAAAAACGATGGATGTAAAACTACCACAGCCAGAATTAGGTATCAAAACTTGAAGTTAGTTCGAAAAGTAATTTGAAAATTAAATAAAATTAAATAAGCATTTCGGTACCTTTTTTAAAATGTTCCCGACCTTATTTAAAAATAAATTTATTTTAAAACACATATTTTGAAAAATTGATATGGTGGGCTGTCTACTGTTTTGGTAGGATAAGAGAATTCTTGCAGCATAGTAAATTTCATAATAGCTTACTACAAAAATATTGCTATCAATAATAATAGTAACACTATTGAAACATTATAAGGGGTGAACAGCAGTGGTGCTATTTAATCTCTCTTCTGTCCCTATGCTGGGTAACCAAAAAGGAATGACGGGGAAGGTCCTCATACAGCCCAGATCTGGGTGGGTTCAGCAAATGTTACAGTAGATTATATCCACTTTCTTTCAGTTATGTAATACTGTAATTATTTTTTTCCAGTTCATTTCAAATGCTGCTTCTTTCAAATGAGTTCAAAAGTGACTTCATCAAGCATTCAGTCTCTCCCTCTGCAAAAGATCTGACAAACAAGTTCCAGTAGATGGTCCAGAAATACTTTTGATGAGTCAGAGGCAAGCCCTGACTGTCCTTTCCTCCAGCCTTAATGGATCCCTACTACTAATTAAACCTATTATTAAACTAATCCAGGGATCTCCATGAAAGCTTCCAAGTGAGATACTGGGGAAATCACCTAAGGCAAGTGCTGATAATACTTTGCTAAACAAATTGTGGGCCCAAACATGTAATAAACAAATAAAGATGAAATGCTTCAACTATTACAACAAACAAGAGGAAAACCTTCTGCACACCAAATCCAACTTTGCCTTTTACAGCTTTGTAAATAACAAACTCAAGGACTCACGACCCATCCCACCACTAAAGAACCCAACACGAAAGAATGCTATGATGAAACAGTCAAAGCTAATATCTTCAACACATTCTTTGGCTCAGTCTTTGTAAACAGAAACCCAAATTCCCTAGTCTATCACAAATACTCACAATGATTTAACACAAATAGACTTCACTGAAGACAATGTTGAAAAAGAACTACGTGGCCTAAAACCTTCTCTATCAATCGGGCCTAATGGACTATGTGCATACTTCCTAAAAAAGTTCTCCACAGCCATAGCTGAATCACTAAGCATAATCTTTGAAAAATCCTTCAGGACCAGTTCCCTACCAAACCTATAGTTATCCCATCTTCGAAAAGGAGATCTCAATCTAATAGAAAACTACAGACCAATTTCTCTATGCTGCGTCACATGCAAAGTCATGGAATCAATCATAAACCCATCCATTACCCTCTACCTAGAAACTAACAACCTATTCTCTAACAAACAATTTGGTTTCAGAAAAAAAATTATCCTGTAACCTGCAATTCCTAAACTGCAAAACATATGGACTACACATTTCGATCAGGGCAAATCATTACATGCAATTTACATAGACCTCTATAAAGCCTTCGATCCAGTAGTTCATGATAAACTACTTCTAAAACTGAAATCCTACGGCATCTCTGGACTGCCACATGACTGGATAATTGCGTTCCTATCAAACAGACAAGTGGTCAAAATAGGGAGCACCCTATCTAATCCTGTTCCTGCTATTATTATTATTATTATTATTATTATTATTATTATTATTATTATTATTATTACTGTATTATATTTTCTCCGAAAACTTGGTGCAGCTCACAGAATAAACAGTGTAGTTTAACAGTGGTATACCCCAAAACAACATACTAGGACCAACACTCTTCATACTCTATATAAATGACCTTTGCAATCACATTACAGTACAAGCAACTGCATTCTCTTCGCCAATAATGTAAAACTCTTCAACACCACCGATAACACAGCTACTCTTCAAAAAGACTTTGACTTTGTATCAGAATGTTCAAACATCTGGCAACTCCATATCTCAACCAACAAATGCTCTGTGCTACACATTGGCAAAAAAAATCAGAACACCTAATACAAGATAAAAAGACAAGATCTTGCAGACAACCCTCACTCTGTAAAAGACCTTGGAATACTCATATCAACTGACCTAAGTGCTAAAGCCCACTGCAACAACATCACCAAAAAGGCATTGTTGTTAATATCACACTACTGACCACAGCATACAAAACTTTTGCCAGACCAATCCTTGAATACAGCTCATCTATCTGGAACCCGCACCACATTTCAGACATAAATACTGTACATTAGAAAGCATCCAGGGATACTTTACAAGACCCCTCCACCCCTCCACTCACAACAGAATACCTTACGCAACCAGACTTGAAACCCTAGGCTTAGAAAGCTTAGAACTACATTGCCTTAGACACGACCTACGCATAGCTCATAAAATCATCTGCTATAACACGGTAAAGTATCCTTCCTGTCAACAGCTACTTCAGCTTCAACCACAACAATACATGAGCACACAACAGATATAAACTCAAAGTAAACTGCTCCAAACCTGACTGTAGAAAATATGACTTCAGCTATCGAGCAGTTAATGCCTGGAACTCACTAACTGACTCTGTAGTTTTATCACCAAACCCCCAAAACTTTACCCTTAAGACTATCCACTGTTGACTTCACCTGATTTCTAAGAGGTCAGTAAGGGGCGTACATAATTGCACCAGTGAGCCTACTGCCTCTGTCCTAATGTTTCCCTCTTATTAGTACCCATCTCATGTATATAAACGGTGTTATATCTATGTATATTACCAAAATGTACTTTACATAATATTTTTTTAAAAAAAATGTCTTCACATTCCTATTCCTTGGGATCCTCTGAACAGCCAGTTAATCTAATAAACAGGCTGGAAAGCCATTAAAAAGCTTGGCTGCTGCTTTGGTATTTCTTTTTGCCCAGGAACTATGAAGGACTAAGCTACGTAACCCATTCTCCCCCTTTTTTACAAAAGCAAGACAATAAAGTTAACATAATAAATAATATTTACTCACCCTTTCAGGCGAGGACAATGAGCTAATGTTTATTTAATATCTTGAAGCTACAAATGTACCAACCCAAGAGTTAAAATTGCTATTACCACAGTTTTTCCAGTGCGTTGTCCAATCTAGCTTTAAATGACTCAGTTAATGAGATGCTCATCATTCCCCCAGAGAGGCCACTGCATACAGCAGTTAAGTAAGTTATTGAGATTTTAGGTTATTCATCAAAACTGTCAGCTGCTTTTTAATTATTTATTTGAAACCCATCCTGAACCAGCACGTCCATTTGGCAGATACAGTCAGGGCACGTGGGAGTCTTTTGCTTACTATAAAAGATCATCGTTCACCTTTGAAGAGCGTTCATTTCAACTCGTCCAAAATGTAGCCACGCTAGCAGTCTTGGGCATTCCAAGAAATGCCCACATCTCACCATCACTCCGTGGACTGCATTGGCTACCAATCTGTTTTCGGGCACAATTCAAAGTATTGGTTTTGACCTATAAAGCCCTTCATGGCATAGGACCAGATTATCTCCGAGATCGCCTTCTGCTGCTTGAATCCCAGCGACAGGTGAGGTCCCACAGAGTTGGCCTCCTTAGGGTCCCGTCGACCAAACAATGCTGGCTGGCGGGACCCAGGGGAAGAGCCTTCTCTGTGGGAGCCCCAACCCTCTGGAATCAGGTCCTCCCGGAGATTCACAGTGCCCCCACCCTCCTCGCCTTCCGAAAGAGTTTAAAAACTCATTTTTGCTGCCAGGCTTGGGACTTTTAGATCTTCCCCCTGATCAATGAATGTTTTAAGTATGAAGTGTTGAATGATTGGTTTGACAGGTTTTACTTTCTTTTAACTGAATTGAAGGGTTGTTTTTAATGTAGTATTAATTGGATTTATATTATTGTCCTGTTTTTGTATATGCTGTGAGCTGCCCCGAGTCTTCAGAGAGGGGCGGCGTACAAATCCAATTAAATAAATATATAAATATATATAAATATATATAAAAATATATAAAAATCATATTCTCCTTAATAATACGGTTAAGTATGATAGATTGATTCACAATCTGCTGAATGAGACAACCAAAGTGCTCCTTATTAGCTCCATTTTTGGCTTGGATTGAAGTACTGAATAAGGTCCACAGAACTTCAAATTGTGGATCCTGTGCTATTTGTCATCTTTATCAGTGATTTGAATGGCAGGGTTGATGGATGCATAGCAAGTCTGTAATTGACACTAAGCTAGGAAGTCTGGCTAAATACTTATGAGACGTTATAAAGCATTCCAAACTGACTTGAGCTATGGGATGAAATGAACAGAATGGAATTTAACAGCATCTAGAGAACAAAGATATAAGGCACAAGTGTAAGATCATCAAGGCTCGGTTTGATATATGTTTAATGAAAAAGGATCTGGGTATTCTTGTAACTGGGTATTCTTGTAACCACAAGCAATATATGAGCTAGCAGAGGGATGCCGATGCTGAAAGGGCTAATGATATGCTGAGATATATTAACAGGAGCCTAAATCACAGGAAGTAATAGTTCTACTCTATTCTGTCCTGATTTGAGAACACCAATTCTGTGTACCCGGTTTGAGTACACTGTTTTTAAAAGTCTGTGAGAAACTGGCGCAAGTTGAAAAAAAGAACAACCAAGATGTCAATCAAACCATATAAGGATGTGAAAAGATGGAGGCATCTTTATTCTATAGTAGAGGTGGCTGAAAGAACGATAGCAGTCTTCAAATATCTTAAGAGTTAACATATTGCAGAGGGAGTGGACTTACATTCTATTACTGAGTGCAAGACCAGAACTATAACTACAAAGAAGTAGATTCAGTGGTGAGTTCTCCTTTCCTGGAGGTCATAAAAAAGAGGTTGACCAATCACACATGCTGTAGGGGAACTTGCTTAGAATAGATTAGAACATAGAATAAGAAGGTTGGAGAACTTCTAGTCAAGTTCCCAATCCAAGCTGGAAACCCTATGCCCATGATGGCGAACCTATGGCTCGGAGCCATATCTGAGGGCATGCAAAGTGTTGTCCTATGTCAGCCTCAGTGCACATGTACAGGCTGGCCAGCTGATTTTCGGTGTTCTAGGGCAGTGTTTCCCAACCTTGGCAACTTGAAGATATCTGGACTTCCACTCCCAGAATTCCCCAGCCAGCATTCGCTGGCTGGGGAATTCTGGGAGTTGAAGTCCAAATATCTTCAAGCTGCCAAGGTTGGGAAACACTGTTCTAGGGGTTGGGGAGAGGCCATTTTCTCCCTCTCTAAACTTCAAGAAGCTTTCCTAAAGCCTGGGGAGGACAAAAAATGGCTCAACGACCCAACCAGAAGCTCATTTCTGAATTTCCAGTAGGCCCTTTGGGTCTGTTTTTCTCCATCCAGACTCCAGAAGCTTTCCTGAAGCCTGGGAAGGGCAAATGGCCTTTCCCCACACTCCAGAACAAGGTTGTGCACACATGCATGGGGGGAGGGCATTGCATTATGGATGTGGGCACTTTTGGCACTTGAGCAAAAAAAGGTTCACCATCACTGCTCTATCCCAGTCTGGCTACTTAGTTTCTTCTTGAAAACCTTCAATGATGGAGCACCTACAACTTTTAGAAATAAGTCATTCCAATTATTCTCACTGTTGGGAATTTAATTATCTTCCACTCATTACAGGTGGTCCTTGACTTATAACAGTTCATTTAGCGACAGTTCAAAGTTACAACAGCACTGAAAAAAGTGACTTATGACCAATTTTCAGTTACAACATTTGCAGTATCCCCATGCTCATTGTCTTCAAAATTCAGATGCTTGGCAACGGGCACATACTTATGACCATTGAAGCATCCTGGGGTCATGTGATCACCTTTTGTGAATTTCTGACAACCAAAGTCAACAGGAAAGCCAGATTTGCTTAACAATTGGGTTACTAACTTACCAACTGCAGTTATTCCTTTAACAACAGTGGCAAGAAATGTCACAAAAATGGGGCAAACCTCACACTTAACAACATAAATTTTGGGCTCAATTGAGGTCATAAGTCAAGGACTACTTTTACATCTTGTCCTGAGCTCAGGACAATACCTCTTCTCCAAATAGGTTGGCATCCTTTCCTCTACAACAGCCCCTCAAATATTGGAAGACTAGCATATCTCCCCAATCATTCTTTTTGTTAGATATACAGATTCCATCAATCGTTCACATGGTTTAATCTTCAGACCGCTTATCATCTTTGTGGCTCTTCTCTGCACTCTTTCTAGGATCTCAACATATTTTTTTAGTTATTCTGATGACTAATATCATTAAGATATCCCACTACTCCACGATAAACATGTGATAAACAGTGACTAAAAAAATTAGTAACATTTAAGTACTGTAGCTATAGGTCATTACCCAAGAGGCATGCCAGTGCTAAGCTGAATGATTGAACTAGTTTAGTAGTTCAGTATCATACCTTTGCAAATAATTAGAGCCGTTTAGATTTTTCCAGCTATTGTAGGTCCCTTCCCTACATTCCAAAGCTGGTACATCAACAAATGACCCAAGAACAACAACAAAGGCAGCTAATGGATTAACTAGATTCTGACTCATGATCCTCAGTAACATTCCCCCACTCCCAAAATGCCCTTTGATAAATATGTTTGACACAACAAATGGCAACAACTTGACCTTGAAAAAATGAAGTGTCACATTTCTTCATTTTGTTGATTCTGCCAATATGGTTATCCTATATCTTCTTTACAATAGCTGAAACATTCTTGGGAGTAAAACTGGATGCACTTGTGATTTACTAGCTAAAATTCGTTAAAGCTCACCGGTACCATCCTTACTACCATCCTTACTGTTAGTAAGGGATGTTGTATGTGAAATCCTCTGTCGTCTTTACCTTCCCCCAGGCTCTTTATATTTTATGTTTGGTATGTATGTGTTGTTTGGTTTTTAAATATGATAGGGTTTTATATGCTTCTTTGTTAATACAGTGATCCCCCGAGTTTCGCAATCTCGATCATTGCGAAACGCTATATCGCGATTTTTCCACCCGATGACGTCACTCCCTTCCTTTCTCATCTTTCTTTCTCTCTCTTTCTCTATCTTGCTTCTTCCTCTCTCACACTCTCTTCCTCCCTCTCTCATCTTTCTTTCCTTCTCTCTCTTTCTCTATCTCTCCCCCTCTTGCTCTCGAGCGGCGGGCGGCACCCAGGGAAGGTTCCTTCGGCCGCCCACCAGCTGATCTGCTCGGCAGCGCGGCAGCAGCGAGGAGCCGAAGATGGGGTTTCCCCGTTGCCTATCTCTCCCCCTCTTGCTCTCGAGCGGCGGGCGGCACCCAGGGAAGGTTCCTTCGGCCGCCCACCAGCTAATCTGCTCGGCAGCGCGGCAGCAGCGAGGAGCCGAAGATGGGGTTTCCCCGTTGCCTGGGCAACGGGGAAACCCCACCTTCGGCTCCTCGCTGCTGCCGCGCTGCAAGCGAGCGGCAAGCGAGCGGCAAGCGAGCAGCCGGGCGGGCGAACGGGCAAGCGATCTTGGGGTTTCCCCTTTGCCTAGGCGGCGGGAAGACCCAGGGAAGGTTCCTTCGGCCGCCCACCAGCTGATCTGCTCCGCAGCGCGGCAGCAGCGAGGAGCCGAAGATGGGGTTTCCCCGTTGCCTGGGCAACGGGGAAACCCCATTTTCGGCTCCTCGCTGCTGCCGCGCTGCAAGCAAGCGGCAAGCGAGCAGCCAGGCGGGCGGGCGAACGGGCAAGCGGCAAGCGATCTTGGGGTTTCCCCTTTGCCTGGGCAACGGGGAAACCCCATCTTCGGCTCCTCGCTGCTGCCGCGCTGCGGAGCAGATCAGCTGTTGGGTGGCTGAAGGAACCTTCCCTGGGTCTTCCCCGGGTCTTCCCCGCCGCCCACACGCAAACTCCACCATCTGCGCATGTGCGGCCATGGAAAAAGGGGCGCGCATGCGCAGATGGTGTTTTTACTTCTGCACCACTACATCCCGAAATATCGATTATCGCGAGGGGTCTTGGAACGGAACCCTCGTGATAATCGGGGGATCACTGTATTAGATTTGTTTTGCTATAATATTGTTTTTATTTTTGTTGTGAGCTGCCCCGAGTCTTCGGAGAGGGGCGGCATACAAATCTAATAAATTGTTGTTATTATTATTATTATTAAAAAGCATTATGTGAAAACTTCAATTGATCGAATTGTATGAAGGGAAGAAAAAGTTAAAGCATATGGAAGATTGCAACCTGGTGTACAGGAGAGACATGACATGAGTTAATTCATAAAATAAAAATTTAAAAATACATTGTATGTGAAACAAGAGGTTGCCCATCCTCTCCCTTTCAGGTGGGCGTGGCTTGGTGATCAGGTGTCTGGTGGGCTTGGCCAACTTGTAAAACGTGGTGACTCACTTAACAATGCTCTTGCTTAGCAAACAAATTTTTGGTTCAATTATGGTCGTATATCCTTCTTTCTTTCTTTGTATTTTCTTTCTTTTTCTGTCCTTCCTACGATCTTTTTTTCTTTCCTTTCTCTTTTTTTCTGTCTTCCTTCCTACCTACCATCTTTTTTTCTCTTCTTTTCCTTCCTCCCTACCATATTTTTCTTTTTCTTTCCTTTTTTCTTCTTTTTTCCTCCCTCATTCCCTTTTCTTTCTTTCCATTTCTTTTTTTCCTTCTCTTTCTCATGCAGTAGAAAGTTACCACCCGTCCCCAAGGCAAATATTTTGTGACAGCAGCTATGAGATGCTTGCAAAGTTCCAAAATACTCACCTACTCCCAAGACAGGGGATTCCTGACATAGAGTTTATGGCTTATAAAACACTTCCATGTGGGCAGGTATATCTGGAGGAGGGAGTGAGGGCGTCCCTGAATGTGTGAATGCATGAGAAACACCCATGCCTTTTCCAATCTTCTATCTTTCTCTTTCTCTCTTCTCGGCAGTGGGAGAAAGAGAGGTGTGGCCGATTGTCTCGTTCACGGCAACATGAGGCAGATGCGCTGGAAGAAGCGTGATGTAGTGGGGCCGGGGCAGCATAGTCTATTTTTGCCTTCTCTTGCCCCATTCTCCATCCCGTAGGGCTGCGCATCCCCCCCACCAATCCTCCGTACAAACTGCCTGCCCTCTATCTACAAATGCAGAGCCCTGCAGGGAGATCTCAAGAGAGGGTGATGCTGTAGAAAAAGCCGCCATCCATCCGTGCCTCTTGTGCCAGCTCTGTGGGACTTGGGCTCCAAAGCAGCCCACTGGCTTACAACTCGGTGCCGTAGGCCGACATGAGTGGAAGGCATCCTTTTCTGGAACATCCCCGTCCCTTCTTTGGATCGCCCTGCAAGTGGGAGGGGCTCCACCTTTGCAGAAACAGGACATGTGCAGTAGTCCCGGGACATCAGCTTGCCCTTCCACCATCCCTCTCAGCCTCTGCACCAAGGGCTTCCTACTACCCATTGGCCAGGCCAGATGCCGAGCTTGGAAGGCAAGCAGGCATGGAGACAGCTGGGAAGGCCACCAAGCAGGGTAGGGCTGCGGGAAAAGGGGTAGGCTGCTATCTCCCTTTCCCACCACCAACATGTTTTCCTGCTTTCCACATGGCCTCCTACCGTCTCCCGGCTGCCCTCCTTGCCTTAGTACCCCCTAAATCATCCCCTACAGGGGGCAGTATCGCCCACTTTGGGAACCACTGATGTAATAGATCTGAATTAAGAGAGTTAATTTTGTGGAATGAAGCTGAATACAGACAGGAAAGTAGAAATATATGAATTGTTATGAATTAAAAGATATGTCAAAGATTATCAATGGGATGATTGTGGGTTGATGCTCAGGAATGGCTTTATTGGAAATATTTGTGAAAAAGTTGTGCAATACTGAGTTAATGCAATCGACATGAAAAATATTCTAATAGGTAATGTGAATGATGAGAAATGCAAGTAGAGAAGTGTGGCAATTTTAAGCCATTTAGAAACATCTTGGCGAATATCTACTTAAACACGATTTTCTTTATGCTTAAACCTAAAAAAAGGTGTAAGCATAAAGGAGTAAACACACAGCAAATCTGAAAGCCGATTGAATAGTTGAATGTGATGAAAACCATGTTCCCCCGACAAAGTTTCCCCATAAGGCCAATCTGGTTTTTCACTGTATATTTCTGCAACCCAACAAGACCGACACAGACTTCAGAGGATGATCAGAACTGCAGAAAAAACAATGGCTGCCAACCTGCCTTCCATTGAGGACCTATATACTACACGAGTCAAAAAGAGGGTGGGGAAAATTTACTGACCCCTCACATCCTAGACACAAACTGTTACCCTCAAATTGTCGCTACAGAGCACTGCACACCAAGACAACTAGACACAACAACAGTTTTCCCCCGAACGCCATCACTCTACTAAACAAATAATTCCCTCAACAGTCAGACTTTTTACTAAATCTGCACTTCTATTTCTACTAGTTTTTCTCTCTCTCATCATTCCTATCATCCTTTTCCTCCCACTTAGGACTGCATGACTGTAACTTGTTGCTTGTATCCTAAGAGTTTTATTAATATTGATTGTTTCTTCATTGCTTATTTGACCCCATGACAATCGTTAAGTGTTGTACCACATGATTCTTGACAAATGCACCAAGACAAATTCCTTGTGTGTCCAATCACACTTGGCCAATAAAATTCTATTCTATTCTATATGCTGAAATAATCCTCCCAATAATCCCCCCCCAGCTACTTTCTGGGGAAAGGGGGGGGGATGTGCTGAGAGCTGCTCTTTTTGCAGTCTTTTGTCTGGGAGAGAGCAAGCAAGAGGCGGGTGCCCACATACCCCGCGGAATTGGCTCAACTTCTCTGGCCTGTTTCTGGCGGCATTTTGAAATGCACTCCTGCTTGTGAGGCAACGAGGTAGGGATCGAGGCTCACCTTTTCTTCCTCCCAGGCAGGAGCGCATTTCCTGAAAGGAGACCGGTCAGGTACAGCAAGCTCACAAGCGCAGGGCTTAGGCAACAGTTGGGGACATCCAGCCTGTCCCTGTCGCCGTGCATACAGCGGCTGAGACTTTCTGGCATGTTCCGTAGTGAGCCATGTGCTGGCCTGGAGCTGCTGCTGCTGCATCAAAGGTTCTGGCGTATCGCAACTCTTGGGCACTCGCTGCTTCTGCCTCTGCAGGTACTGATGTTGCAGAGGCCTGCAGTCAGCTAGAGTGCCTGGCCGCAGGTTAACAATTGTCGCTCCTTTGGCTCTGCCTCCTGCCCCCCCTCGCCAGTTCGGGCCATTCATCCTCCACCTGCCTTCCCCGCGTCCTTCAGGTGGAGGATGCAGGCAAGGGCTGTGTATGGGAATCCCCAGAAAGAACAGCTATCCAGCGCACTCACCTCTCACTTGCTTTCTCTGAGGAACGCAACGGAGCTACAAGTCCCAGGTAGGACACGCATCTCATGGCCCACCCCACTCCACCTTATCTGCCACACCCCACCATGAGACGCATGTCCTATCTGGAGCTTGTAGCTCCATGGCATTCCTGATTGTTGTGTCCACTGACTCTCCTCCACCTCCGGCTCTTAAGCAAAGCAGAAGGGGGAGGAAACTTTCACGGGCTGCCTTCCCTTCTCTCTCTCTTGGCAGTGGGGGGAAGAGTGCACGTAAGACACAGCTCTCAAGGAACCTTTTGGCTGCATGCTGCATACAAGAAATCTTTCTCTCTTCCAAACTCTGTCAGAAATGAGTGTCATGAGATTCATCGCGCCTGCACAGCCTTTTGGAGCGAAAGGGGAGGAAGATTTCTTGGTGCAGCCAAAAGGTTCCTTGTCGTGGTGTTGTGTCTTATGTGCATTCTCTCCCCCCGCCCCCTGGCGAGAGAGAGGGGGGTAGGTTTGGAAGAGACAAGGAAGTGCATGCACAGCTGCTTTTGTTGCTGAGCCCAGCTAGAAGTTTGGCTCGGCTTCCTCAGGCAGCCTAAAATTGATTCTTCCTCCCTGGCTTGTTCGCCATCACGGATCTATAAGATCTTGAAGCTAGATTGGTTAGGTACATGAACATACAATAAATATTTACACTAACTGAGATCAAGACGTGAAAACAAAGCTAGCCTGCAAATTGTATAAAATTCTATTATACAGTTGACCGTTTAACCTTTATTGAATTATTTGTTCAGTCTGTGTTTTTTTTAATTTTTTAAATATAAAAAATAACATTCAAAACAAATATATCTGCTGAATACGTCCTCAAAATAATACACGTAATATAAAATACTCCAATCTGTATTCCACTGATATCTTCAGGTGCTATCATGGATTTCCCCTTCTTCCTCAGAAGAATTTTCCTTAATCATGTCTTCGTTAGATGTATTGATTTCTAAAGGGGGAAAAATATACAGTATATATATTTATACAGTTTTTGTTATTTACCCAATTTAGTTGCATCTGCCACTAATGTGCCTATCTATAAGCACATTTTATTTGCTATAAAATTATAGTCCTCAAAATGAGGTAGTCCTCATTTAGCAAGTGCCTTGTACAACAACGCTTCAAAGTTACAAGGGGTGATGAAAAAGTTACGTTGGGATCCATCCTTACATATAAGCCCTTCTTAGGTCTGTGAAACAAAGGAAAGCTGAAGTAGCATCATAAGCACAGTCACTGTTTCATTTAGCGACCACTTCACTTAACCACTGAGTTGCTTGTTCCAAATTGTGTTTGGTAAATTAGGACTACCTGTAAAAACATTGCTAACAATAAAGAAAAAGGTTCCGTTATCCTCTGATCAATTAAGATAGTTTCAAACCTGTAATTTAGGGGAGCATTTAATTAATTAATTAGATTTCTATGACACCCTTTTCCTCAGACTCAGGGTGGCTTACAACAAATGAAATACAAAACATGTAGAAATCTAAAGTTAAAATACATTTCTAAAACCCCAATTTCTTGAAACCAATCATCCACATTCATTCTATCGTACATATAAATTCATTCATCGGCCACGGCTAGATGTTAAACTTTGTGGCCGTGCCGGCAAAGATGAGTTTTTAAGGCCCTTTAAACATTTCTTAAAACTAAGTAGGGAACAGAAGAAAAAACCAGAATGAACTATACAACGAATTTGGATCAGCTAAATAATAATTGTGCACTAGCCCCTCTGGCAACATTTATTTATTTATTTATTTATTTATTTATTTAGATTTGTATGCCACCCCTCTCCTTATGCCCCCTCCCTGCCCTATCCCCCTTGATCTATATTGCATCCCCGCCATACTTTTCAGGTACCCCCCGCTGACTCTATCCATTGCGCACCCTTCCCAATCCTTGTCACACTTCTTGTGCACTCCCTTCTTCCCTCCACTACATGGCAGCCTGCTGGCTTTAGACTTGCAATTTCCTGCAGTCTTCCCCACTGATTTTGCCCGTGGAAAGCTTGCAGGAAAAAAGTCAATGAGGAAACTGCAGGGAAGGCTTGGGTAAGTCTCCCCCACCTGTACATCATTCCCCAGTCCCCCTACATTCACGCTGGCCACTCACAGATTTTCCTGCACTGTCCTGACCCACAGGACATCCATGCGCACTTCTCCAACCTGTGCTGTACCCTTGCTACACTTCCCAGGCTTTTGAAAACTTGCAGGGACATCAGCGATCACAACGGAGTTTAGACTTCCCAATGAATTGTGGAATACTGTAAAGTAATCTGCTCTGGCTTGTGGGAAGCCACCACAACTTTTCAAAATTTCAGTCCCAAGATTTTAGACACATTATGAAAGCAAGCCACTTAAAACTAGCTTGGTCCAAAAATTGTTGCTCTATGATGCACTGTTTTGCTCAATTGAAAATTAGACACACAGGAGTTTTAGCAGTCGATAAATACTATATGTTAGTGATGGCAAACTGTTTTTTCGTCGGGTGCCAAAAGAGCAAATGCCCAAACCCATAATTCAATACCTTGGGAGGGCAAAAACAACCCCCCCCCCCCCCGAAGGCTGGAAATGGCATGCTTCCCACCTTTTGGTGGGTCCAGTAGGCTCATGTTTAGCCCTCTCCAGGCTCCAAAGGCTTCCCTGGAGCCGGGGAGAGTAAAAATGCTCTCCCCTCATCCTCGTGGAGGCTGTCTGGAAGCCAAAAATGCCCTCCCAGAGCCTCTGTGCGAGCCAAAAATCAGCTGGCTGGCACACACATGCGCGTTGGAGCTGAGCTAGGGAAACGGCTCGTGTGCTAGCTGATATGGCTCGTGTGCTATATGGCCACAGGTTCACCATCATTGCTATATGTCAACCCCATCCCAAAATCAAATCTTTGCCAAATGTCCCTAATTATTGACAGCAGTTCCTTAAGAGCTGATTTCTAGGGACCCACTCATCCTCTATTCCCGTTATGGTGGACCTGTGGCATGCAGAGCCCTCTGTGGGCAAGTGTGCTGTCTCCAGCTGTTCTTTTAGTTTCTGGCGTGCACATGAGCACTGGCCAGCTGGTTTTGCGGGTCCAGCAGCATTGGAAAATGGTCAAAATCCAGTCCATTTCTGGGCCTTTTTCCAAGCCATTTTCAGGCTGTTTTTGAGCCATTTTCAATCTCAAAACAGCCTGGAAAACAGCTGGAAAACTGAAAACAGTCTGAAGAAAGAGCCAGAAACAGCCCAAAAACATCCTGGAAAAAGACCTAGAAGATGGCCTAAAAAACAGGCACGTGCATGCTGTCCAGTTGGTCTTCAGATTTCCGGTGCTCCGGCACACGCACATACGCAGGCGTTTTGGTTTGGGCACTCGGTGCCAAAAAGGTTTGCCATCACTGCTCTACTCTATGCATCAGAATGCTTCTGGAACTGCCAGAAGGTAATAACACCAAAGTAGTGGTAGATATTTTGTGACCTTGGTCAGGCTCCATGAAAAGGATATCTATTTTTGATAAAGATCAGCATACCTTTTTAAATTTGATTTAAGTTCCAAAAAAATATTATACAAATATTATACATATTATCCATGTATGCTGGAAAGGTATGGGCAGACGTCCTGAGAGATATAGTTATGACATTTAGGACAAAAACTAAATACAATTACTATGCCAAAGAAAACCTGGTATTTCCTTTTACTGCAATTTATTCAGATAATCTGATATTTGGTGTCTGAACTCAGGCTTTAATGTCAAAAACCTCTGTGACGTGAATCCTAATGATTGGAATTTCATAATCACATTGAATTTCAATGTTAGCCCCAGATGGAAGGGTAATTTGGATCATTATTCAGAAAATGACCTTCCATTCATTTGAGATTGATATTTGTCTATTTAGTCTCCTGGAATTCTGTCTGCTCAAGAAATGGAAGCTGTAAAGGCTTGCTGAAAAAGATTAAATATGTTGATCTGATATTACCTCAGAAACGCTTTTCTTTTCTTACTATATATTCTACTGGCAGAAAAATGCCTGGAAATAAAAATATGATATCGCTTCTTGGCAGTGATTTTATAAACTACCTTGCCTAATTTCAAAGTGGTTTAGCTACAGAAGCCTTGAAATCTTGGAATACAAAAAAAAAGGGAGAAGACTTGATCAGAGTGGCTTTAAAATGTTTATCTAGTTCAGGAAAGATAAGCATTTTGAATTTCATGGCCCAATCAGAATCAATTCTGTTCTCTATTTACATTATTTCCTGATTCTTCTTGCAGTGAGGCATGTATAAAATATACACTTCTGTTTCAAGAGATGGAGAAGCTCTGATCTCTGTGCAGAATCTTTGTAGAATAAAATCAAAGGACCTAGGACTGTGATGGAGCCATATGTGCTGGCACACAAGCCATTGGTCAGCTCCAATGTACATGTGCATACTGGCCAGCTGATTTTCGGCTCATGTGGAGGGCTCTGGGAGGATTTTGGCCTCCAGAGGGATGGGGGAGGGCAGTTTTGGCCCTCTCCGGGCTCCAGGGAAACCTCTGGAGCATGGGGAAGGCAAAAAATGGGCCTACTGGGAGTCGGGGAGCGGGTGAGAGGTCGTGTGGACATGCGCAGTGGTAGCGGGGGGTTGTGCATATGCAGTGGGCATGGTGCATGGGTAGCATTGAATTATGGGTGTAGGCATGTGTATGTGCACAATAGCGCGCACACACACACTTTTGGCACCTGAGGTAAAAAAAGGTTCGCCATCACTGACCTAGAGTATAGTTGTACATATGGGTAGTCCTTGACTTTTGACCACAATTGAGCTAATCTAATGCTAATCAAGAAAGTTGTTAAGTGAGTTTTGCCCCATTTTACATTTATTGCCCGTTAAATGAATCTGGCTTCTCCATTGACTTTGCTTGCAGAAGGTCTCAAAAGGTGATCAAATGATCCCAGGACACTGGAAACATCATAAACACATGACATTTGCCAAGCATCTGAACTTTGATAATGCAATCTTGGGGATGCTGCAACAATTGTTAAGTGTGAAAAGCAGGCATATGTTACTTTTTTCAGTGCTGTGAAAACTTCGAACTGTGACTAAATGAATGGTTGTAATTCAAGGACTACCTGTAAATAAAATGGAGAACCTGAAAAAAAACCTAAATAAATTTGATGTGAACATGAAGGTAAGTCTTTATGACATTGTGTCGATTATTTGCAGCAGAACAAAATTATGTTTTCTCATCTGAGTTTCCAATAATGAAGGCATAAAAGAATGCACATTATCAGAATGATAAATTATTCAGAGATACTGTAAAAATAAAAACCTTCCCTTTTGTTTTTCTAAAATGATTTATGGAACAGCTGAATAATTGCTTCCAAAAATCTGACGGGAGCTTCAGCTTCCATGCTAATCTTAAATAAGGCTTTCTAGAAGTGTTTAGAGAAAATGGAGCATTTCAAAAGAATTAACTTAAATTATGCACTTCACCACATAATCAGATAACTCTATTCTTTTTGGCCACTATGGAGGCTACATATCCACTTCAAGGGGAAGGATGTCTACTGTGAAAAAAGCAAACTGGCCAGGACAGTTGCGGAATAGAAACTTTTTGAGCATGCCTTTCCTTTTTATTTTCCCCCTAACCTAAGGAGTGATAGAGAACAATTATTTAAAGGGGTTCAGGGCTCTGCCTGTCACCAGAAAAATCTTTTGAAAACCAAACGGAAACTTGGTTTGGGGGCAGAATTCTCCAAAAGAAAGACTGAGTTGAAAATGGGCCAGGTCTGTTCAAGTGCTGGAGGAAAAAAAAAAATCAAAACCATCTTCTAATGCAGTCTTACGGGAGAAAAAAATGGCCCAGCATATTGGAATGTTGCCAGTTCATTCATTCTAAGCCCCCTCCTCCCCACCCAAGTCATGTCACTCAAAGGAGAGCTATTATACAGAAGTCAAACCCAGCAATGCTTTCCCTGTTCCTTTGTCTAAAGAACACTCACCCACTCACTCACCCACCTACCCACCCACCCAGTCTGTGTGTGTGTCTGTCTGTGTGTCTGTCTGTGTGTCTGTCTGTCTGTGTGTCTGTCTGTCTGTCTGTCTGTCTGTCTGTCTGTCTGTCTGTCTGTCTATCTATCTATCTATCTATCTATCTATCTAATTTAATTTAATTTAATTTAATTTAATTTAATTTAATTTATATGCTGCCCAACTTCCAGAGGACTCTGGGCGGTTTTCAACAAAGAAGCAACATCTAAAAGAAACAATTTAAAAAGACAGTTTAAAAACCATTAATAAAATCATGCATTTCTTTTGTGGCCAGATCTAAATGATGTAACATTTGATCAATGGCCCCAGGTCTTTCCGGCTTTCCGGAAGGCCAGGAGGGTGGGGTCAGTGCAGATCTCAGGAAGTAGCTGGTTCCAGAGAGCTGGTGCCACCCCAGAGGAGAAGGCCAATCCTATGGGCCCTTATCGGTCTACCTTAATAGGACTATAGGTAAACACAGGCTTTCAAAGCAAAAATGAAACTGGCTGTTTGTTTTTTACTGCAAGGAGGTAAGTCAATTACCTTTGTGGCAAAAAGTGAGAAATTACGACATGACTGTTTCACTGCAAGTATTAAGAAAGAAACATATGCAATTTTTATAACAGCTAATAATACAATTTTGTCAGGTGGTATTGCATTAAGGCTTTTCTCAGATTTCTAATTCATGCAGAAAACTGTTGAGTCCTGACATCTTTGCACATTTTAATATTTCAACATAATGCTGTGGAATAGGAGCCAAAGCTATTATAATCAGGACTGCCTAATGCCTGGCTGTTGATGTCATAGTGGGTTCACTCATTTCCTCATGTGCTCATCACCCGGCTCCATGTGCATTCCAGATTACCCCTATTCTCCTTTCACAGCATTATTAACTCTTCTCAAACGAGGTCAAGTAATTTTACACGCAGAGAGGAATCCACACCCCCTAATAAGGCCCTTATTTTACTGAAGCAGAACTAATGAAAAACTTACAGAGAATTATGAGCACTGAGAAGCAGAATAAAAACTAGAATGTCACCAACATCTGTATAATTCTACTAAGAAACATCTTCATAACTAGACACCAGAAATGTACTGGATTGATCCGAAAAAGAAAGGCATACAAGGGCTTTTTTTTTTTGAAGCGAGTCAGGTGGGTTTTTTTTTTAAATGCATGGATATCAAGAATAAAAAGATTGGTTTTTCTGTACAATTTATTATTTCAGCTGGATAGCAACACAAGTGGGGTTCAGCATCCAAACCAAATTTAACTCTCCCTTATCTTCTGCTGCCAAATAATTTATGAGAATTCAGAGATTCACCATATGCTGGCAGCAGTTGAAATGACTGAGCTTCCCCTAAAATATATTTGCTGTTAAATTTTTCACAGTTAATCAAGAATTGTCCTTAAAGCTTACTGGAAATCTCTTATAGTTAGCATAACTTTTATCTTTTTAGTGCCTTTGCATCTTCTTCTTTACTCTGAATATCTGTGCTGATTAGATAGATATTAGGCTGTACCATTTTCTTCCTTTGCATAGTGGTATTTCACCTTTATTCCATAAGGCCAGAAGTGTATTTCAGGAAAACAATGAAAAATCCATAAAATTTACTCAATCCTATCAAATTCATAAACAATTTGCTGATCTTTTCTGGTGCTCTTCAGTCACCTTGGAATATACACCTTATTTTTTGGACTATAAGATACACCTAGTTTTTTGGGAGGAATACAAGAGGGAAAAAATCTGCCTCTGCCTCCCAGCAATCTGTCTCCTTGAAGCAAACAGCAAACATCCTGGTCAACTTCGGCAAAGCCTGATTTAGCATAAGCATCTGATTTAGCACAATCAGATTATTGGATTGAATACTGACTATCTGCTGTTCAAGGCTGTGGGGGTTGCTACCGCCCATTGCCACTGCCACTATCACCGCCTCCACGTGTCCCATTTTTGGCCTCTGCATGCCTTGTTTTCAGCCTCTACACGCCCCATTTTTGGCCCATTCCAGGTGGCTGAGATAGGCGGCAGAACTACCTGGAATGGGCCAAAAATGGGGTGCGTGGAGGTCGAAAATGGGGTGCATAGAGGTGACAGCAGCGATGTATAGTGGTGGCGATTCCTGCAACCTGGAACAGCTGTTGCTCATGCTAAATCAGGCTGTGCTGAAGCTGACCAGACTGTTTGCTGCAAGGAGGCAAATTGCTGGGAGGCAGAAGTCAGCGGATGGGGGTTGGCAGGTGGGGTTTCAGCAACATTAGATGTATAAGACGTACAGACATTTCTATCCACTTTTTTGGGTGGTGGTGGAAAAAGTGCATCTTATACACTGAAAAATAAATGAACTCTTTAGCAAGTCAAGACTGCTTATTTCTTTGTGTCCTAGCCCCATGACTCACAAACTGTGCTCTATGGTGAGTTGGAGCACTGAGGAAAATTCACAGGGGTGCAACAGAATAGCCTATAAAATTCAATTACTTAGAAATTAGAACTGTAATATCTTGGTATATTTCCCACAAAATAATGAGCAAATAGGGGGGAAATGTTCTGGTAAGTTATTGCAACAATTAAGTTACATTTATGCAGAAAGAATAAACATACCATATTTTGGAGTATAAGACGCACCTTAGTTTTAGGGAAAGAAAATAGGAGAAAGAAAATCTACCAACCAGATATTCATCTGGCTATCATCCTTAGTCTGGTCAGCTTCAGCACATCATTTTAGTCCCTGGTTAGGGCTAGAAAAAAACTTTGCAGTAGCAGTGACAACAAGCCTGCAAGTTGGGAAGATTCTTAGCACTTTGTTAGCGCTGGGGAAAAAAGGTGTCATTCGGAGTATAAGACACACCCAAAATTTCAGCTGCTTGGGGGGGGGAGGTGCATCATATACTCCAAAAATGCGGTATATGCCAATCATGTATTTACTGTACATGATGATGATGATATTCATAGACAACTAGCTAACTACATGTTTTATTCACTGCATCAGATATTATTTAGAAAATGAAAGAAATACCTCTGTTTACATTCTGGCCAAGAATCACCATATCTGTTGTGAGTTTTCGTAATACCACATGCAGGGTTGGATATTCAATGACAACTTTTCCTTTCAAATTGTCTACAAGGCTTTTATTGGCATCCAATTCTTGATACCTTTTGTAAAAAATAATAAGCATAGTAAGTATTATATAGAGATTTGATTATTCCAACATAAACAATATGACCTTTTTCGAGGAACAAATATTCACTTGTTCTCCATCAAGTGTCAGCCTTAAAAAAAGTTTACAGGTTTGCTGACCAACCTTCAGCTTTCTAGGACATGTGAAAATATGTTTAGTACTTTGGTGAGTTGCTTTCCAAGACATATTTTAAGGCAGTGCTAATTCACCTAATAATCCATAGAGAGGCGTGTATTTCAGACTATCAATGGAAATTCCCTAAAACTTATTCAAATATGAGGTAATAAGAAATCTCTTACAGCTCAACATTCTGTTGCAATGTGCAATTCCATATTGTTGGCCTTTATAAACAATCCATTTTTAGGATGTTCCAACATTTTTTTTTTCTTTTCCAGCTACAGGAATACCTAATTTGGGCTTTGCTTATGATGTTGAAATAGCTTAGCTATGTAGCATTGTCTGAAAGAAAGGGGAAGGGAGGGAGGCTTACAACTATTTTATTTAACATTTCTTTAGTAAAGAGAATGTCTTTGAGTAAATATGTGTCATATTTCAGATTTCAGGCCACAAAGCCTTAATAACTGGATTTTAATTTTGAAAAATGTCTCTCTCTCTATTTTTTAGGATTTTTCAAATAGCAAGAAATTTTTTAGCATTTTTATTATAATTCATGCCAAATTTCAATTCACTTAGATGAAAATATCTTGAAATAGTAGGCTATTTCTTTCTGACCACGATGTAGAGATGTTCCAATATTTAGTTTTTGTTTAAAACAAAAAATTGGAAAGTAATTTAGGTGATAAAGTCCAATCCCACTGCCCAGTGCAGGAATAAAATCGATTTGTGTGCATAAAAAAACATACATCCATATGATTGTATAGCTAACATAACAAATAATTTAGCCATTTTAAAATACAGAACATTTATTTATTGATTTGATATTACAGATTTTATAGGCTGTCTAACACAGAAGACTCTGGGTAAATTGCAATATGCTAAAATGATAAGCAGCAGTAGAAATCAAAATGATAAAAATAACAGTTTAAAGACACCCCCCATTTATGTAATTTCATTTCATTTCTAGAGCTTATTGAATCTAATAGCTCACCATTATTGGCAGCTTATCGGATCTTAACAGCCCACCAAATAAGAAAAATTAATCTTTATGACTTTGATTCTGTTAGGTCTAATCCCTTGAATATCGAAGCAAAATGAATGTTACTGCCTTAAAAAAAATTGCATGGTGGCCATACAGCTGAAAACATCTTTTAAAAAGGTTTTATCCCTTTATCTCACTGGATTTTCTAGAGATAGATGGACCCATGTTATATATACCATTAGAGAAGCAGAAAGAAGATGTGATAATTATCTCAGTATTAAATAGCTCTTTCAATTTCCCAATAATGATCTAGCAATATTCAGCAAAACATTCTATGCACCAAATTTTGAAAGTTTAATTAATATACAATAAGGTTCACAGAACACTGTTACAAAGCAAAATCATACTGCTGGGAAGAATTAATGGTTGTTTCTGGAAGCAGAATTTAAATTGCAACAGTGTAACTTAGTTTAATCCTGAATTTCTTGTACTAGCAACTGCAAAGAAAAATTACACGTACAGTATTTGTGTTTTTTGGAATTATCCAAATGACTTGGATCTAACACCAATTCCATATACCAGGTACCTCCCCCCTACACCGGATGATGAACAGCATTAAGTAAACAATAGAATATTTCTAAATAATTGTAATAATTTGCATTTAGCCACTTTTTTTTTTACAATTACCAATGTATAAAATAGTACACTTCAGAATAAGCTTTGTATAGGAAAATAATGAGAATGCCAATGCCCCAAACTCCAAATGAACAGACATACATTCCTAAGTAAAATTATAATTATTAAATGACTACCATGCTTTTAAAATCATTGTGGGAGCAGAGTGACTGAGGGATCCAGAAGGCTCCAGGTTGTCCCTTTCAATGTCAAATATGCAATTACCCTAATCTGGACTTTCATAGAATTCCTTAACAGTAACGACAGGGCATAGGTTAGTATTTTTGATAAAGTTCACAGAGTTAGGCTTTAATGGTCCAAATTCAATTAAAATACAGTAATGCAACTTGCATTTCCTGGTTTGGAAAGAAAGAACTTTATGCAAGAGTTACTTCCTTTCACTCCAACTTCAATCATTATGAAAATAATTTTGTTTTATTTATTTTTACCTCAAGTAATTATGACCAGTTCTTCCTAAACCCATTTTTTTAAAAAAAGGATAAGAATATTTTAAATTCAAAGAGCACTTTCATAACATTTGGAACAGCATATGAGGAGAAACATATTTACTGATTTATTTACAGTGCTTTAATACAAAGTACGGCGGTACCTTTCCACTGGCAAGAATCTCCATGCATTCTTTTCTGGTTAAGCAAACATTTACCACCAAAAGGCTAAAGTCATTCACATGCCACAATACACTTTCCATTATCTCATGTTTTAGACAAAACATCCTTAGCGTCCAGCTTGGCAGAGCATAAAACATTTGTACTTTAAACTATTTTATGATAGTAAATTATTCAAGTGTTAAATCACCAAGGCCTAGTTTTAAGTAAACTTCATTGGTTGACAGACAGGGACAACCAATTCTGGCTAATACCCAAACCTTTGGAAGAGTGTGAAGCACTAAAGAATTATAAGAGAAAAGTGTTTCCTTACAGTAATGTCACTAACTAAACTTATTGCCCTGTTTTGTTTTTAATTCCTTGGTTACCCCTCTTTCCACTAAAAGATACTACAGTATTCTGTTTCCTTGCAATATAAATGTATTCAGCACTTAAACAAGCCTTGAAATATCTTGTTTATTCAATTTATCATTAATTATACCTCAGACTTTCAACACAGCTAAAACAACTATTTATTTATTTATTTATTTATTTATTTGATTTATATGCCGCCCTTTTCTGAAAACTTGCGGCGGCTCACAGGATACAATGTAAAACGAAGCGTACAAAACAAATCTAATAAGTTTAAAAACCACAGCTAAAACCCAATATGTTAAAATCAGTCAACCAATTCAATCAATAAGCCTAGGTTAGGTGTTTCAAAGTAAACTATAGGGATGACAATGTCAGATTTGACCGTTTTTCATAATAGAAGAAAATGCCTCCACCTATTCACAAAGATTTTATAACAAAGCTTTATCTCGTACATTATTGTTGACATCTAATTTCCATGATCAGCGGGAAGGAAGTGATAAAAGGAAGCTAAGAAAAGACCAGAAAGTTATATATTAATCTTTACCTAATCATGTTTGGCTAAACATGACAATGGCTCAAAAGATAGGATGCAACAAGAATTTACTGCTGTACTCTTTAGTCTTGTGCTAGCCCATTTGACTCACAGCTTTGTCCTTGTTTTCTTTTAAAGCTATTGCTTCCTTCTCTCTGATGCCCCCCCCCCTCAAAAAAGCAGGTTACCATCTGCTCTGTCTCTTTCAACCTGGGTTTTTAAAGCTTCTTAATCTTCTCCCAATTTGACAGACAATTTTCTGAGATATATGAAAGATTCAAAGGTGTTGTTTAGCTCACTTCAATCTCTCCTAATTTTAGTTTTCACACTACCCATGGTAACAAAGGTGCATACATTAGTTTCTAATATTTTACTATATAGACCAGTGATTGTTCAAGAGGGTCGGGGCCGCCACAGAGAAGGCTCTTCCCCTGGGCCCCGCCAAACGACATTGTTTAGTCGACGGGACCCGGAGAAGGCCAACTCTGTGGGACCTAACTGGTCGCTGGGATTTAATGCCTGGGGAGGGTGAAAACAGCTTCCCCCACCCCCCGGAGGCCCTCTGGAAGCTGGAAACGGCCTGTTTCCCAACTTCTAGTGGTCCCAGTAGGCTTGTGTTTCACCCTCCCCAGGTTCCAAAGGCTTCCCTAGAGCTGAGGGAGGGTAAAAACGCTCTCCCACATCCTGCCGGAGGCTCTCTGGAAGTCAAAAACACCCTCCCAGAGCCTCTGTGCGAGTCAAAAATCAGCTGGCCGGCACACACATGCATGTTGGAGCTGAGTTAGGGCAACAGCTCATGTGCCAGCAGATATGGCTCCGCCTGCCACCTGTGGCACCCGTGCCATAGGTTCACCATCACTGATATAAATGATGCTTTTCTAGTAAATTTTAAAAATACATATCCTGCCTCCTGTCATAATGATAAATAGGTAATTATTTTAAAAATAGTTTTAATGAAGCTAAGACTCTGAGCTTGTCGCTCAGAAAGGTCGGAAGTTCGAATCAGCAGTGTTGCTTAATGGAGAGAGCTCCCATTACACCTGTACCAGCTTCTGCCAACCTAGCATGTAAAACTGCAAGTAGAAAAATAGGGACCTCCTATGGTGGGAAGGTAATAGTGTTCTGTGTGCCTTTGGCATTTAGTCATGCTGGTCACATGGCCATGGAGACGTCTTTGGCTTTAAAATGGAGATAAGCACCGCCCTCTAGGAACAACTAGCATATACTGCATGTGCGAGGGGAACCTTTACCTTACTAATGAAGTTTTTAGTGACTACAGTAAAAACAAATCCAAAACAAGCCACAAGAAAAAAGGAAAATTCAAGGTGCCTGGGCGGGGGAGGGGGGAGAGTAGAAAGGAAGTAAAAAGTAAACACAATGGTAAAGAAGTAGCGTCCAAACTTCAGCATACCAACCATAAGCTAATATAGCTTATATTTCAACCCATTTTATAATTACAATAACAGACCCTTTCTTCCCATAGCCTAACTTTTATCTATCAACTCATACATTATCATCTTTTCAATGCTATGTCAATAATAGGTCCAGTAGATGTTACTAGAAAGATTATACAAATTAGCGATAGCACTAGCATTTAGACTTCACAGGGCTTTACAGCCCACTCTAAGCGATTTACAGAGAGTAAGCATATTGTCCCCAACAATCTGAGTCCTCATTTTACCGACCTTGGAAGGATGGAAGGCTGAATCAATCTTGAGCCTACTGAGATTCGATCTGCCAAACTGCTGGCAGCCGGTGATCAGCAGAAGTAGCTTGCAGTACGGTACCCTAACCACTGTACCACTTATCAGGCTCTTGTTATTTAGCTCTGATCAAATAGCACAACTTTAAATTCTTCTTCTTTTTTGCTCATCACAAGCCTTTCCAATGGCACTGCAGGATTTCATCTTTCATCAATATTTGGCATTCAACAGTAGACTGTGATAGATAATAAAGATAAAAATCTTATGGAGTTGCTTTTTATCTCGCAGAATATTCAGATGAATATTAAGTATTTGTTTATTTCCTTACTTGCTATATTTTTATCTCAGTTTTGCCTTAGGAATTCAAGGCAGCATACAAAATTCTTACAATTCTTCCCTCAAATAGCCACTATAACCCTTTGAGTAGGTCAGGGTGAGAGAAAATTACTGCTCAAAGCCACTCAATGATCTTCCATAACTTTATTTATTTATTTGATTTTTTTTTTATGCCGCCCTTCTAGTTAGACTCAGGGCGGCTTACAACAGTTTAGCAATAGCACTTTTTAACAGAGCCAGCATATTGCCCCCACAATCCGGGTCCTCATTTTACCCACCTCGGAAGGATGGAACCTTGAGGCGGTGATGAGATTTGAACCGCTGACCTGGAGATCTAGCAGTCAGCTTTAGTGGCCTGCAGTACTGCACTTTACTCACTGCGCCACCTCGGCTCAATATGAATATGAAGAAGGCGAATGAACTTGTGTCTCTCTAGTGCAAGGATTATAATCGTATTACACTGGCAGTCAAAAGCAGTGCATTGCTAATAGAATATGGTCTAGTAACAATTATGTAGAATATATGTATTCATTTCATGAAGTAGGAGGGTAGAAGGAACAAAGAATGTGTGTGTGTGTGTGTGTGTATTACAATTCCTTTCATGTATTAATTCAGAGGAGCTGCATTACAGCAGAGATAATAACTAACAGATGGACATTCATTCCAAAGTGGTGAACAAACCTTCCTTGTGGTTATGATTTCTGAACTAGAATACATCAAGATTTACTCCTCAGTTGTACAGCAAGGGAAAAAATTACACACTGGAGTGTAAATTTAGTTTATACAATTTATTTGAAATTTTGGGTTTATGTTTGTCTCAATACTAATTTAATAATTCAGAGAGGAAGAATTAAGATTGTCAATCATTTTCAAGATGATTTGTAAAGAACACCGGCACCTGAATGATTCCCATAATAATCCCCATAAAACCCTAAATAAATTGCAATTTCCTGAAAACACAGACACTTTGTCAACTGAATTATCAACTGTTCCCCTCAGCTAACCTCTTTAACCACTTCCATACTTCTCAACGGAAGATGTAAATCGATACAATTTTTTTTTTGGGGGGGGGGGGGATCATGTAAGTTATCTTCACTGTTAAACAATTCATTTCTGTCATATAGTATATATTACCATAATCTGAAGAAAGGCACTTTTAAACTCTCTTTTATAAAGGATTGTGCATATGTTTATAATGCAGTAAACCATGAACTTAGTATTTTATTTAGGTAAAGGACAACATTTCTTAAGAAAAAGGTTCCCATACAAGTACTATATCTAGATTTGTAGACATTTGTAGAACAGATGTGTGTTGTAAAACATGCCATGAATGTATTCTTAAAACATGAAAGTAGTTGGCTATGCTACTTCAGCGACTGTTTAACCCAATTTCCGACACACAAATACACTTTGAACATTTAAAAAATGTGACCCAGAGAAGGAAAATGTTGAGACTTGGCTTTGACTATCGTAACCACAGTGGCTTGAAAATTCAGTTACAGAAAACCATCCTAAAACATTCATTTATGCAATAATTCCATATTTAAAATTGCTGAAGACAATTAAAATTAAGGCACCTCAAATATGTTCCTTTTACAATTATAAGGACAAGATATTTTAAAAGGAAAAATAATAAAAAAAGAAAGAACTGATCCTCCTGGAAAGATGTTGCTCAATAAGGAGGCCATGTTTTGAGTTTCAAAGGTTGTACAATACATATGGGAGAGACAAACCTATTAAGATTGACTTACTTTCTTCACTTGCTACTTGCCAGGTAAACAAAAGATCCTTCTCTGAAATTACTACTTATGGTAAGCAGCATATCGCAATTGTATTCTGAATTAAGTGCAACTTCTGACAATATTCAGAATTAGGCTCAGAGGGATTGATGACAATAATTTAATATGGATATCAGTGAAACATATCTTTTTATAAATGTGTCATTCTTTTTCAGAAAATTTGGGGGGGGGATTTTTGCAATGAATGGCTACCACTAAGGAGCTTAATATTCAAGAGTAACACTGAATCTAAAGATATACAAACTTAGTCTTAACATGGAATAGAATTCCATGAAATGATTGAAAATTAACTGCCAATTATACTACCAGTCAGATTTTCAACAGGTTGTTAATCATATATTTGTTGTTCATTGACTCAAGAATTGCTTATCATATGCCTTAACATGGCTGCTTGGGTTACACATGACATAAGCCTTTCAGGCATACAACACAGTGCAAATAGACAAGTTACTACAAACCAGAATGAAACTATACCAAACTGCTGACTGTCCTTTTTTACATCAAGATTTTAAACTCATTGCTACTTTTCCCCAACCTTCCCACATTACAGCTGATTCCTTACAACTTCCCTTCTTGATGCACCAAAGGGTGGGGAGGGATAAAGTTTAATGCAAGGTGCAAAGTACAGAAATGTGACCGGATTTACCTGCAAGACATACTGTATGTACTTAGATAGTAGCAATTCAGGCTACTATTGAGAAACTTGAAAAGGATGAAAATAACTCAGGCCATCTGCTACCTTGTTGTAAAACACAGAACTATAAAAACTACAATGAATTTTAAAAGTCACTGACCAGGAACAGGTAGAGGCAGCAAGGCTAGGAGCAAAAGTTAGAAGAAGGAAGGATAAACAGTACAGCATCCAATATATGTATTTTAGAGCTGGGATCTCCAACCTTGGTAACTTTAAGACTTGTGGAGTTCCAACTCCCAGAATTCCTCAGCCAGGAATTCTGGGAGTTGGAAGTCCACAAGTCTTAAAGTTGCCAACGTTGGAGATTCCTGTTTTAGAAACATAGAAACATAGAAGTCTGACGGCAGAAAAAGACCTCATGGTCCATCTAGTCTGCCCTTATACTATTTTCTGTATTTTATCTTAGGATGGATATATGTTTATCCCAGGCATGTTTAAATTCAGTTACTGTGAATTTATCTACCACATCTGCTGGAAGTTTGTTCCAAGGATCTACTACTCTTTCAGTAAAATAATATTTTCTCATGTTGCTTTTGATCTTTCCCCCAACTAACTTCAGATTGTGTCCCCTTGTTCTTGTGTTCACTTTCCTATTAAAACACTTCCCTCCTGGACCTTATTTAACCCTTTAACATATTTAAATGTTTCGATCATGTCCCCCCTTTTCCTTCTGTCCTCCAGACTATACAGATTGAGTTCATTAAGTCTTAGAGAGTAAGACAAGAGTCCATGGACAAGTTCATTCAGAAGCCAATGAGATAATAAAGAATAGCACCAAGAATACTATTTCATTCATTAAAGGTTGTTTTAATGAATGCAGCAGGGCAATGGGACTGAAATTCAGGAATGCATACAGTAGGAAAATATGCGAAACTGAGACACAATAGGAGGAAATTCAGCAAGTTAGGAAATCCCAGAAAACAACTATCAATTATTCATACATATCTCTTCTCAATGTAATAATACATGATAGGGCTTGCAGAGACCATAAAGAATTTTAAAAAGTAATGGGAAACAAAAAGGAATAGAGAAGGTTCACATCTTCTTAGGAAAAGTTAAAATGATTGAATGGATAGACTGGAATTAATTATTCTAAAAGGCAATAACACTAATAGAAAAAAAAAAAAATGCATTCCAAGCTAACTTGTTTTCAGCTGGATATGTTCAATTTTGTTTTGCATTTACTAAAACCAAGTACAGTGGTACCTCTACCTACAAATGCCTCTACTTACCAACTTTTCTAGATAAGAACCGGGTGTTCAATTTTTTTTTGCCTCTTCTCAAGAACCATTTTCCACTTACAAACCGGAGTCTCCGAAACTGTAACTGGAAAAGGAAGGGAGAAGCCTCTGTGGGGCCTCTCTAGGAATCTCCAGGGAGGAAACAGGGCCTCCACCCTCCCTGTGGTTTCCCCAATTGCACACATTATTTGCTTTTACATGGATTCCTATGGGAAAAATTGCTCCTTCTTACAAACTTTTCTACTTAAGAACTTGGTCACAAAATGAATTAAGTTTGTAAATAGAGGTACCACCGTATGGTATTACACTAAGGCTTTTTAGCACAGAAGCATTTTCCAATCTGGCAATTTCCATAAATTCTGGTTTGACAATAACCAGCATTCCCATCCAAGATAGTTGAAACCTCTGGAGGTCGTAGTACCAATAGTAGATTAAGAAAGGAAGAAACTAAGTTAAGAAAGGCACTATTAGGGCAGCGGTCGTGAGGATTCAGTCAAACCTGTTGGGCCTGCCCACCCATCCCTATTCTATGTTATCCATTTATAACTTGGCTAGCCTAGTTGCGTTCTGCACCACCCTGCTGTTTTCACTGGAGCTACCTGAGCTGGTTAGGAGCCTGTTTGAAGTTCCATTTCTCTCCCAAACTCCCAAACCTGCGTGCAAGTGAAGTGAGTACACATGCACTCCCAACCAGCGAACCCCTTGTTAAAGAAAGTGCAACCCATCTCTGTATTAGGACATAAAGTATAGTTTTTGATTATTCCAGTCTTTATTATTGCTGTATGCTCTGAATAATCAGTAGGACAAAACTTTTGCACATGTGGTTACATAACCTAAAACTGCCGTGAAGTACATTTGAGGTATGACATCACCACTGACTAACACAAATGTCTTGGAAACACTCCTTTAGTTAGAAGTCCACAATTTTTAATTTGTGCAGCTGGCTATCACTATTCCAAACATATATACATAGCAAAGAAAATTGTTTTGTTTGAATGCTGTAGCCTTAGCAATTCCTTATAGCTTTAAGTTTTATTTAAAAGTTCTACTGATGTTTGCTAAAGAATACATTCAGATCTTATCCAGAAGCAAGGCAAGATAAATTAATTCACACTTTGCTTTCACACAGATGTCTTTAAATTATAGTTTTAACACCCTTCAGTTATGGTTTTGGAATTTAAAACAGGGTGGAAATGGTATCAAAGACAGCACTATAAACATACCGATTAATCAATCATTGTCAAATAATTCATTATAGCAAAAGAGTCTCTAGAACAGTGGTTCTCAACCTTTCTGATGCCACAACTGCTTAATACAGCTCCTCATGTTGTGGTGACCCCCAACCATAAGTCTAGCGCCAATTCTCCCACCAGAGCTTTAAGCTGATTGGCAGAAAGGTTAGAGGGACACCCCCACTGGAAACGCCTGATTGGTTGGATTGTAAAAATACGTTCCAATAGAAGTTTAGTTCCTAACACCATGGGAATTTTGTCTTTTCCCTTGGTTTTAGGCGACCCCTGTGAAACAGTCGTTTGACCCCCAAAGGTTGAGAACCACTGCTCTAGAACTACACGTTTTCTATTTAGGAGTAGTTGGGTCTTACTGATTTATTTAGCTACTCAGAACTTTAGCTGAAAAAAAAATCTGACACAATGGCTTCGGCAGCTGGCAAATTCATGCAGACAAGCTTAGGTCTATACCACGAACTCCAAACCTGCAAGTGGTACATTTCACTCCACCTACCTATGTGCCCTTTTCTCACTCCCAAATAAAATCTTCTAGGTGGATTTTAATTTAGATAAGATAGATATAGAAATAGTCTGATGTCTTTGCCAAATTATACGTATGATGAATTATGAGAATATAAAACCGATGCATTAGAAACTGTGTACCTTTTATGATGAAACAGGGTGGGAAAATAAATCAAATATATCAAGTATTGCATAAATTTTAGTTATTTGAGACAAGGACATTTAAAAGAACAAAATCTCTTTATTCAAAGTGCTGTTAGGCCATGTATTCATCTTACCTGGGAAATGTTCCTTCGTGAATAAAAGTCTTCAATTAATATACAATAGATTACATTAAAAAAAATCTTAAGTTCCACATTCCCATAAGGTTTTTGCATTCTTACAAAGTTTTTATTTGCTGATTGCCTGCCAAAAAGCCACTCACTTTTGAAAACAAACATATTCCAAACGCTCTGCCAATGAAAGAAGGTCAAGCCTCTCATGACAAGGTCAGGAGAACAATTCTAGTTCATTTCTGTCAGTAAAAGATAAACAAGAGGGATTCCCTTTTGGCAAAGAGAAGTGAAAATACTTTCTGCAGGTTCACTTGGACAGTAGCACACAAAATTCCTACCTCAAAACGGAGAAAGAAACGATTCAAAGTATTGATCCCAGTCCCAATTATTCTTCCACTTTTATCAGTTCAAATTCTACAATGTCTATATACATGTAGCATTTATCTTCTTACAGGTATACACTGAAGATAGCTTAAAAGGTGTGGGGCTCATATGAACTTTAAAAAAAAATCTGTCCCAGAGTCATGGTAGAATCAGCTTGGTACAAAACAATTCTTGAAATTTTTAATTATTTATATGCTAATAAGTAATTGCTTGTAAAAAAAAGACTATTTTGTTTTATTGTCAACCATTTGCCGTTTCAATTTCCCTTTTCAGAATATGAGGGATTTTGAACTAGTGCTGGGAACTCTCAGGTTTGGAAAAAAAAATTACTGGCATGTACTCACTAGACCAGGAGTGTCAAACTCGATTGCATTAAGGCAGTGATTTTCAACCTTTTTTGAGCCGCGGCACATTTTTTACATTTACGAAACCCTGGGGCACATTGAGCGGGGTGGGTGGGGGGTGGCTAAAAAAAGTTTGGACAAAAAAATTCTCTCTCTCTTCCTCCCTTTTGCTTTATTTCTCTCTCCCTCCCTCTTTCTCTCCCTTCCTTCCTTCCTCTATCTTTCTCTCTCTCCATCTCTTTCTTTCTCTTCCTTCCTTCCCCTCTTTTTTGCTCTCTTTCTCTCTCCCTCCCTACCTCCCTCTATGTCTTTCTCTCTCTCCTTCCCTCCCTCTTTCTATCTCTTGCTTTCTTTCTTTCTCTCTCTCTTGTTCTTTCTCTCTCTCTCGCTCTTTCTCTCTCTTGCTTTCTTTCTCTCTTTCTCTCTTTCTTGCTTGCTTTCTCTCTCTCTTGTTTCTTTCTTTCTCTCTTTCTTTCTTTCTCTCTCTCTTTCTCTCTCTGAGCTTCGCGGCACACCTGATCAGGTCTCGTGGCACACTAGTGTGCCGTGGCACACTGGTTGAAAAACACTGCATTAAGGGACTCATCAGGGTTGTGTTTGACCTTGGGAGGCTGGGGTAGGTGTGGCCAGCTTGTCACCACTCATGTCAGGGGCGCCTATTGTGGCCCGAGTGCCCTGCCAGAGAAAATGGGCTCCCGGCTTTCGTTTTCAGCTGCAACAGCCTCTTGCAACCCACTTCCGGTGAAAATGGCAGACACATGGTGGGCTAATCCTTCCCTGTTTCCAGGGAGGCTCCGCAAACCAGATCTAAGTACCCTGTGGGCCGGATCTGGTCTCCGGGCCTTTTGAGTTTGACACCCATGAACTAGAATATATGTTAAGGTATTTAAATTTAAGAGATGCCAGCTGTAAAGCTGATGCAACTGTAAAACCGATGCAATGAAGACGGCTCAGCATTAATTTTGCCAGTTTTAGACTATGATGGTTTTTACCCCATTTAGCGGTAATATTTATATAAAGTAGCTAGGAGATGGCATATTTTCCTTGAGTATTCTCATTCTCTTCTTGTGTCCGGTATTTATTGCTGAGTTCTCCGTATAGAATCAAGAAGATTGCTTGTAAGGTATTTTCCTACCACGTATATATCTATATATATCTTGTATATAAACCACTGTTAATGTCTAAGGCTCTGAGTGCTGAGTTTTGCTCAATTCTAAAAATCCTTCTTTTTTCTCTTTTTGGGAGA
Source organism: Erythrolamprus reginae (assembly GCF_031021105.1). Classification (NCBI taxonomy): domain Eukaryota; kingdom Metazoa; phylum Chordata; class Lepidosauria; order Squamata; family Dipsadidae; genus Erythrolamprus; species Erythrolamprus reginae. The sequence goes on along the minus strand of NC_091952.1, from coordinate 129,038,326 downwards.
TTTTTTTTCCTGAATTTATCAGCAAAGAACAGCCTTGATTTCTAAGTAATCTAGCAAACTTTTTTATCTGATGGTATTTAGATAAGTATTGTTGGTACACTGTCCTTTGAAAATTAGATACAGTGATCCCTCGATTATCGCGAGGGTTCCGTTCCAAGACCCCTCGCGATAATCGATTTTTCGCGATGTAGGGTTGCGGAAGTAAAAACACCATCTGCGCATGCGCGCCCTTTTTTCATGGCCGCGCATGCGCAGATGGTGGAGTTTGCGTGGGCGGCGGGGAAGACCCAGGGAAGGTTCCTTCGGCCGCCCAGCAGCTGATCTGCTCGGCAGCGCAGCGAGGAGCCGAATTGGGGTTTCCCCTTTGCGTGGGCGGCGGGGCAACCCCGATCTTCGTCTGCTCGCTGCTGCTGCGACCGCCCAGCATCTGATCTGCTCGGCAGCGCAGCAGCAGCGAGCAGACGAAGATCGGGGTTTCCCCGCCGCCCACGCAAAGGGGAAACCCCGATTCGGCTCCTCGCTGCGCTGCCGAGCAGATCAGCTGCTGGGCGGCCGAAGGAACCTTTCCTGGGTCTTCCTCGCTGATGCCCCCGCTCGCCTGTCCGCCCACCCACTGCCCGCCGCCCGCCAGCAAGAGGGGGAGATAGAGAAAGAGAGAGAAGGAAAGAAAGAGATGAGAGAGGAAGGAAGGAAGAGAGTGTGAGAGAGGAAGAAGCAAGATAGAGAAAGAGAGAGAAAGGAAGATGAGAAAGGAAGGAAGAGGGTGACGTCATCGGGTGGGAAAAATCGCGATATAGCGTTTCGCGAAGAACGAGATCGCGAAAATCGAGGGATCACTGTATATTTTTTTTGTAGGCTATATCCACACAGGTGTGTAGATATGGTGACTAGCACGGTTGGATTCACATGGATATATGAATTAATAAGCCCTATCCAGCATGGGTATGCAAATCATCCATTCCCCAGCTTTCCAAATGTTTTGGAAAGCAATTCAGCTATTACAGTGGGATAAATACAGGATGTCCTATTTCAGGATTAGAATGTCCTATGTTAGAACATTTTTGCATGCCTTAAATATCCAGGGGTGACAGGAAAACAAAACAAAATCCAGATTAAAATTCAGAATATTCAAGTACCAGAACTCATTTTGTAGTTTTTAGTAATTTCCTTGTTTAGATGCAGAAAATGAGATGTGTATCTGAATGTAAATACTACGGTACCTACTGCTAGCATTCCACTTTTGATATTCAAGATGCCAATCTACAATCTTGTGCAATCTAAGGAAACATAAGGTATCTTATATATAGTACAATGGCAAATGGAAAGAACGAGCACTGTTTGTTGAATGCATTTAATGACTGGTTTTCACTCAAGAATGTAATGGATTCTTACTAACTTAGCACATTAAAATATATTAAAATACATAAGAAAGTATATCACTGAGCCAATGAGGCAGAACAGGCTCTCAGCATAAAATGGAAATACTGATAGCATCTTCTATAAAAAAAGAGAAATATGAATAAGGTTCCTTTTTAGCTATTCATAGCTTTGTAGCAATACAAAACCTGTGTAATTCTTTAAAAAATACTGTAAATAAATATGTAGTTCTTACAAGTTTCCTCAACAGATTAGTTTCAAAATTGCAGGTGGCTTAACTATCACTAAGTATTTACAGAATTCTATGATGGTAAGGTTCATTAAATTCAATACTTAATGACACATTAATTGCAAAATTGAAGAATGCCCACTACTTAATAACTGTGTCAGGGTTCCAAATAGCATCCAAAACTGAATCAGAGTCCAAGGCAAAGCATTCCTCAAAGTTCCAATTTATTAATAGAACTATGTTAGCACATCTGGGAGAAACCCAAATCTGAAGTCCCAGAGGTTTCTCCAGCCAGTTGAAAGTAAAAGCTCTTGTCCTCACACCCCAAGTCCATCAAATTGACCAATCTTTATCTGCCAACTTGGCAGAAACTCCCATCTCCTTCCATGCAGGTGCAAGAGTGCAAAGACAAAGGATGACCTTGACAATCTAGAAGGAATTTGTTATGGCTACATGCAGACATCCCCTGTGCAATTACCCCTCCCAAATTTCCACAGCAAAGAATACATTTTAAAATAGCATAAAGTGTGGCAGACCAAAGACCCTAACTAAAATGACTTCAGCCTGACAAATTGGTCATTTAGTGGGAGACAAAGCCAATACAGTGGAACCCCGACTTACGAGTTTAATTGGTTCCGGAAGGAGGCTCGCACGTCGAACAGCTCGTATGTCGAAACATTGTTTCCCATAGGAAACAATGTAAAAGCGATTAATGCGTGCAAGCCCGAGGGCTGAGGGGAAAAGACGTCGGCTGAAGCGGGGGAAGTTGGCCAGGAGTCAGCAAAGAAGCCCCGCGTGTGTTTTAAAACATCGGAGCCGGCATGGGGAGGCTTTTAATCAGCCCCCGAGCCCCCAACCCGGACTCCGGGGTTGATTGAGAGCCTCCCCATGCCGGCTCCGATGTTTTTAAAAGACACGCGCGGCTTTTCTGCTGCCTCCTGGCGAACTTCCCCGCTTTAGGAGGCAGCAGAAAAGCCGCGCGTGTCTTTTAAAACATCGGAGCCGGCATGGGGAGGCTCTCAATCAACCCCCGAGTCCGGGTTCGGGGCTCGGAGGCTGATTAAAAGCCTCCCCATGCCGGCTCCGATGTTTTAAGTGTGTTTTAAAACATCGGAGCCGGCATGGGGAGGCTTTTAATCAGCCCCCGAGCCCCCAACCCGGACTCCGGGGTTGATTAAAAGCCTCCCCATGCCGGCTCCGATGTTTTAAAAGACACGCGCGGCTTTTCTGCTGCCTCCTGGCGAACTTCCCCGCTTTAGGAGGCAGCGGAAAAGCCGCGCGTGTCTTTTAAAACATCGGAGCCGGCATGGGGAGGCTCTCAATCAACCCCCGAGTCCGGGTTCGGAGGCTGATTAAAAGCCTCCCCATGCCGGCTCCGATGTTTTAAGTGTGTTTTAAAACATCGGAGCCGGCATGGGGAGGCTTTTAATCAGCCTCCGAGCCCCGAACCCGGACTCGGGGGTTGATTGAGAGCCTCCCCATGCCGGCTCCGATGTTTTAAAAGACACGCGCGGCTTTTCTGCTGCCTCCTGGCGAACTTCCCCGCTTTAGGAGGCAGCGGAAAAGCCGCGCGTGTCTTTTAAAACATCGGAGCCGGCATGGGGAGGCTTTTAATCAGCCCCCGAGCCCCGAACCCGGACTCGGGGGTTGATTGAGAGCCTCCCCATGCCGGCTCCGATGTTTTAAAAGACACGCGCGGCTTTTCCGCTGCCTCCTGGCGAACTTCCCCGCTTTAGGAGGCAGCGGAAAAGCCGCGCGTGTGTTTTAAAACATCGGAGCCGGCATGGGGAGGCTCTCAATCAACCCCCAAGTCCGGGTTCGGGGCTCGGAGGCTGATTAAAAGCCTCCCCATGCCGGCTCCGATGTTTTAAGTGTGTTTTAAAACATCGGAGCCGGCATGGGGAGGCTTTTAATCAGCCTCTGAGCCCCGAACCCGGACTCGGGGGTTGATTGACAGCCTCCCCATGCCGGCTCCGATGTTTTAAAAGACACGCGCGGCTTTTCTGCTGCCTCCTGGCGAACTTCCCCGCTTTAGGAGGCAGCGGAAAAGCCGCGCGTGTCTTTTAAAACATCGGAGCCGGCATGGGGAGGCTTTTAATCAGCCCCCGAGCCCCGAACCCGGACTCGGGGGTTGATTGAGAGCCTCCCCATGCCGGCTCCGATGTTTTAAAAGACACGCGCGGCTTTTCCGCTGCCTCCTGGCGAACTTCCCCGCTTTAGGAGGCAGCGGAAAAGCCACGCGTGTGTTTTAAAACATCGGAGCCGGCATGGGGAGGCTTTTAATCAGCCCCCGAGCCCCGAACCCGGACTCGGGGGTTGATTGAGAGCCTCCCCATGCCGGCTCCGATGTTTTAAAAGACACGCGCGGCTTTTCTGCTGCCTCCTGGCGAACTTCCCCGCTTTAGGAGGCAGCGGAAAAGCCGCTTATTTTTTCTTGCTTATTTTTTCCCGCCACTCGCAGCGAAAGTGCCCCGGTTTTTTTGCCGCCCCCCCCCCCCCCCGCCCGCCTCTCGCAGCAAGTGCTTGTCCGGGCGTTTTTTTTTGCCCCCTCCCCCCCGCCCGCCTCGCAGCAAGTGCTTGTCCGGGCGTTTTTTTTGCCGCCCCCCCCCGCCCGCCTCTCGCAGCAAGTGCTTGTCCGGGCGTTTTTTTTTGCCCCCCCCCCCCCCGCCCGCCTCGCAGCAAGTGCTTGTCCGGGCGTTTTTTTTGCCCCCTCCCCCCCGCCCGCCTCGCAGCAAGTGCTTGTCCGGGCGTTTTTTTTGCCGCCCCCCCCCCCCGCCCGCCTCTCGCAGCAAGTGCTTGTCCGGGCGTTTTTTTTGCCCCCCCCCCGCCCGCCTCGCAGCAAGTGCTTGTCCGGGCGTTTTTTTTGCCGCCCCCCCCCGCCCGCTTCTGCACCCCCAGCAGAAGCCAAGGACTCACCAAGAGCTGGATACTGAGAAGAGCCGGCCTGGCTTGCTTTGCTTCCGAGCTGATGCAGAGCCGAATAAAGCGTCACGCCCCCCTGATGCTTTTGGCGGCAAAAGAGCCCAGCATCGCTTCGGAAGCCGCCGAAAGCGTCAGAGGGGCGTGACGCTTTATTCGGCTCTGCATCAGCTCGGAAGCAAAGCAAGCCAGGCCGGCTCTTCTCGGCTCGTATCCCGAATGGAAGCTCGTGAGTCGAACAAAAATTTCTCTACTCTCCCAGCTCGTATCTCGAGTAGCTCGTAAGTAGAGCTGCTCGTATGTCGGGGTTCCACTGTACCACTGACAGAACTGAAATCAAACTAAGTTATAACAAATACCTTTGGGAACAAAAGGGTATGACACAAGTTAGTTCTGAAAGAAAACTCTGAAACTATGCTTATATTGCACTTTCTCACCAGAGAAACATCGTGGAAAAGATTATAGTAGGAGTAGAAATTTGAAGATTGTAAAAGACTGATGAAAACTATTACCAGTTTAAAAAATGATTTTTTAAATACAGTGGTACCTCTACCTATGAATGCCTATACTTGCGAACTTTTCTAGATACCAACCGGGCATTCAAGATTTTTTTGCCTCTTCTTACGAACCATTTTCCACTTACGAACACAAGCCGGGAAAAATTCCCCCTTTAATCCCGACCATCTCGGGCTTTTCTGGGCTGCCGGAGGAGCCTTTTGGTGGCACTTATAGAGGAAGAGAAGTAGAAGGAAGAAAGGGGGACAAGGAGGAAGGAAGGCAGCCGAGGAAGAGCGCTCGCCTTCTTTCCAGCCATGCACGCCAGTGAAGGCAAGTGAGCAAGCGACCAGCGGAGGGAGAGCAGGGTGGGGGTGTCGTTCGGACGCCGGTGGAGGAGGAAGAGAAAGAAAGGAGGAGGAGGAAGAGGATAAAGGGAAGAGAAAGAGGAGAAGAAGACAGGAAGAGGAGAAGAAAGAGGAAAGGAATCCTGTAACCAACTTCCTCTTCCCAAAGCCCCGTTCTTCCTTCCCCAAGCTGTGCCAGCCCTCACTCACCTTCACTGGCGTGCTGTTCCCCAACTGTATCTTCTGGAGGGCTGCAGGGCAGCGCTGGCACAGCTTGGGGAAGGAAGGAAGGAAGGGGTTTTGGGAAGGGGGAGGAAAGGTTGGTTGCAGGATTCCTTTCCTCCTCTTCCTCCCCTTCTCCTTCTCTTCCTCCTCCCTTTCTCCTCTTCCTTCTCCTCTTCCTCCCACTCCTCATTTCTTTCTCTTCCTCCTTCACCTCTGCTGTCTCCCCCCCCCCGCTTCCTCCCCCCACCCCCAAACAAGGATCAGAATGTCGGCGGTAATAAGGCAAAAGGGGTGACTTTTGGGATGGGCTTGCACACATTATTTGCTTTTACATTGATTTCTATGGGAAAAATTGCTTCTACTTACAAACGTTTCTACTTAAGAACCCAGTCATGGAACGAATTAAGTTCATAAGTAGAGGTACCGCTGTATTGGTAATAGTTCACACTGGCATATAGTGACTGGAAATCTTCAAGACAGATTTGGCAATGAAAGAAAAAATAAACTCCAGTACTATGGTTCAGCTATCCAAAAGAAGATAAAATTAGCAGTTAGCTAAGAACTAGCTCAATAGTTAGAATTAGTAATGATATTTAGGTCTGTAAAACACAAAATAAGGAAATACACTTCACAAAAAATATGTGTGGGCCTAAGAAATATCAAGATGTGGTACAAGCCAACACTTTAGTCATCATTCCTAACAGACAGGAAGCAGCAGGTAAAGCTAGGCAAAAATCACATCAGATACCTGTACAATTAGCACAGCCCCCCCCCCCCCACCCCGCTGTGTGCTCTCACTTCTCTTCTCTCTATATACCAATGAATACATATCAAATGATCCATCTGTTAAAGTACTGAAGCTTGCAGATGAAACAACAGTGATTGGCCTCATTTAAGACAACAATGAAACCGCATACAGATGGCAGGGTTGAACAACTAGCCTCATGGTGCAACCAGAACAATCTGGAATTGAACGCACTCAAAACCGTAGAAATGGTGGTAGACTTTAGGAGAAACCATCCCAACCTAAAGCCTCAAAAGAGGAAGAAATAGCAAAATCTGTAAAGAAGGGGGATAAAACCTTCTTCAGATATATTAGTGATAGGAAGAAGAAAAACTGCAGCATCACAAAGCTTAGTACCGGGAATAATACATACATTGATGGGAATAAGGAGATCGCTGACCATTTCAATAGCTACTTCTGTTCAGTTTTCTCAAAAGACACCTTACAAAATAATAATAATACTATAGAGGGATATAGCATTGCTTCCAGCTGTACGGATTCAGCTCCAGTGATCTTAGAAGCCGATGTCTTAGAAGAACTTGAAAGATTAAAGATAAATAAGGCAATGGGTCCAGATGGCATCCACCCCAGAGTTCTTAAAGAACTCAGATCTATCATTGCTACCCCCCTGACTGATTTGTTTAACAAATCCCTGTTAACAGGAGATGTTCCTGAGGATTGGAGAATGGCCAGTGTTGTGCCTATCCACAAGAAGGGCAGTAGAGAAGAAGCTGGTAACTACAGGCCAGTTAGCTTGACATCAGTTGTAGTTAAAATGATGGAGACTCTACTCAAAAAGAGGATAAATCAGCATCTAAAAAACAATAACTTATTGGACCCAAATCAGCATGGCTTTACTGAAGGCAAATCGTGTCAGACTAATCTCATTGAGTTCTTTGACTATGTCACAAAGGTGTTGGATCAAGGTGGTGCCGTGGATATTGCCTATCTGGACTTCAGCAAAGCCTTTGATACGGTTCCACATAAAGAGCTGATAGATAAATTAGTGAAGATTGGACTTAATCCCTGGATAGTTCAGTGGATTTCAAGCTGGCTGAAGCATAGACATCAGAGAGTTATTGTTAATGGCGAGTATTCTGAGCAGAGTCAGGTTACAAGCGGTGTGCCACAAGGGTCTGTTCTGGGTCCTATTCTTTTTAATATGTTTGTGAGTGACATAGGGGAAGGTTTGGTAGGGAAGGTTTGCCTATTTGCCGATGACTCTAAAGTGTGCAATAGGGTTGATATTCCTGGAGGGGTCTGTAATATGGTAAATGATTTAGCGTTACTAGATAAATGGTCAAAGCAATGGAAACTGCAGTTTAATGTTTCCAAATGTAAAATAATGCACTTGGGGAAAAGGAATCCTAAATCTGAGTATTGCATTGGCAGTTCTGTGTTAGCAAAAACTTCAGAAGAGAAGGATTTAGGGGTAGTGATTTCTGACAGTCTCAAAATGGGTGAACAGTGTGGTCGGGCGGTAGGAAAGGCAAGTAGGATGCTTGGCTGCATAGCTAGGGGTATAACAAGCAGGAAGAGGGAGATTGTGATCCCCTTATATAGAGCGCTGGTGAGACCACATTTGGAGTACTGTGTTCAGTTCTGGAGACCTCACCTACAAAAAGATATTGACAAAATTGAACGGGTCCAAAGACGGGCTACAAGAATGGTGGAAGGTCTTAAGTATAAAACGTATCAGGAAAGACTGAATGAACTCAATCTGTATAGTCTGGAAGACAGAAGGAAAAGGGGGGACATGATCGAAACATTTAAATATGTTAAAGGGTTAAATAGGGTTCAGGAGGGAAGTGTTTTTAACAGGAAAGTGAACACAAGAACAAGGGGACACAATCTGAAGTTAGTTGGGGGAAAGATCAAAGGCAACATGAGAAAATATTATTTTACTGAAAGAGTAGTAGATCCTTGGAACAAACTTCCAGCAGACGTGGTTGGGAAATCCACAGTAACTGAATTTAAACATGCCTGGGATAAACATATATCCATCCTAAGATAAAATACAGGAAATAGTAAAAGGGCAGACTAGATGGACCAAGAGGTCTTTTTCTGCCGTCAGTCTTCTATGTTTCTATGTTTCTAACCTGCCACCTCCTAGAATATTGAACAACACAGTACCAACAGTAGAGACCTTCAAATTTCTAAGTTCTATCATATCTCAAGACCTAAAATGGTCACCTAACATCAAAAAGCACAACAAAGAATGTTCTTTCTGTGCCAACTCAGGAAGCTCAAACTGCCCAAAGAGCTGCTGATACAGAGGAATCATTGAGTCTGTTATCTGCACCTCTGTAACTGTCTGGTTTGGTTCCGCAACCCAACAAGACAGACACAGGCTTCAGAGGCTAATCAGAACTGCAGAAAAAACAATTACTGCCAACCTGCTTTCCACAGAGGCCCTGTATACTTCATGAGTCAAAAACAGGGCCGTGAAAATATTTACAGACCCCTTGCATCCTAGACATAAATTGTTTCAACTCCTACCCTCAAAACATCACTATAGAGAACTGCACACCAAGATGAGACACAAGAACAGCTTTTTCCTGAATGCCATCACTCTGCTAAACAAATACTTCTCTCATCACTGTCAAACTATTCACTAAGGCTGCATTACTATTACTATTAGTTTTTCTCATTGTTCCTATCACCTATCTTCTCCCACTTATGACTGTATGACTGTAACTTGCATCCTTACGATTTATATTAATATTGTTTCTTGACTGCTTATTTGAACCCTATGACAATCATTAAGTGTTGTACTTCATGATTTTTGACAAATGTATATTTTCTTTTATGTACACTGAAAGCATATGCACCAAAGAAAAATTCCTTGTGTGTCCAATTACATTTGGCTAATAAAGAATTCTATTCTATTCTATTCTATTTCTATTCTATTCATCATACAAAAGAACTTAAGTTCAATATTACTCCTTCACTGATATCGTATTATAAGTGCTCGTATAACATCTCTGAAGGAATATTGGAAACCATACACATATAAGAAATAGTGCATAGGAAAGTTTATTCAGGTATCAAACAGCCTTATTAATTACTTGAGATTCATGATGAGGTAAATATATATATTAGCCCAAACACATGTTCTATTGATTACGAGAATTTCTTTTACTTTTCTGGAAAGTCACTTGAGAAAATAAGATGATGTAGTTCCTTAACCAGATTGAATTATTTGGCAATTGGTCCTTCCCTTCCCTTACTAGGAAAAGCAATAATCCTACCGTATGAAATAATTACTAAGGCATTCCAAGCATATTCTGTTGGACAAAAGGATTAATTCTGACAAAGACAAATAGCTCTATTTAGCAGGAATTTAAGAAACTGCAAACGTAATCAAGGAACAGTAGTGTATTCTTCCTGCTCTGAACTGTTAATTATTAAGATACTTGTAACTCTCATGCAACCCTTATCTGCACAATCAAGTATCTTCCCTTCCCTTTGACCATATCCTTATGAAACATTAGTCTTCTAGACCAGTGATTTTCAACCTTTTTTGAGCCGCGGCACATTTTTTACATTTACAAAATCCTGGGGCACACCGCCAACCAAAATTGCACAAAATGACACTCTAACGCAGTACATATTATACATATAGTTAATAATATAGTTTCTAAATGTATTTACACTCACTTAGTGTGAAACCTGGGCCTATTTCAATGAACACAAAAGGGATATCCTGGCAGGGATGGTAGTTTGGGGACCCATGTTTAATTTCCCCACGGCGCACCTGACCATGTCTCACGGCACACTAGTTGAAAAACACCGTTCTAGACAATCTATGCAACAAATGAAGGGAGGTGCAGTTCATGAAAGAATTTAATAAACACATTTAATAAAATGTGTTAACTGTAGTTAAAAAGGCACTGCAAAATTGCTTCTGATTTCTATGCCAATTAGGAGTAATATAGCAACTTCACCATTTCTTCTAAAATCTGCCTGCTGTCTTTGAAACCTCCATATCTCTTTTCCTTTTGCCTGACAATGAATTAGTTTTTTCTAATGCTGCACATTTTGATTGTGAGGATGAGTAAGATGAATCATTTGTGGTTTTTCCCAATCTCGGGAATCATTTATGAATTTTGCCCTCTATCTCAGACAAAGAAAAAGGGGAAAGGGAGATAAAAAGAGAAAATGCTCTATGAATAGATGGCACTTTTATAGATTGAATTTATTTGTCATCTGTCAAACAAATTTGCTTCTAAAATGTTGATTGTGTTTTAATGCAGAGGTGCCCAATTCCTGTGCCACTTGCATGGAAAACAACCTCTCTCCCCAACCAAGACCCACCAAGCTAGAAAGACCACTGTTTTAATGTGTTCTGTGTTCTTAACTATCAGTCAGTTTCAAAAAAAGAACAGAGAAGCTGCAAAAACTATTGTTTTTAACCAGAGGACTATTAAACTCATTTCTGAACTGCGTAAACAATTTCTGAGATGACCCAATATGTTCAATAACATCATCCTCACCCCCACCCCCACCATCCATTTTCCATGGAAAAAGAAAATATTATAATTGACCAAAAGGAACTTCCAAAACTATGGATGGAAGAAGGAAGTAATTTATTCTCTAGTCTACTCTAGCATAGACCAAGGTGAAGAGAAAATAAGTTTCTTTCACCATCCACTACAACCAGAAATACATTTTCTGGATACATGGAGTTGACTTACACTGATTAAGACCGTGTGTGTGTGTGTGTTTGTGATTTTTTTTGTCGAGTAACCCCGGTATACCCAAATATGGGAAGAGCATACAGCTTCCTTTTTGCCTATATACTGTATATACTTATTAATATGAGGGTCGCCCAGAAAGCAAAGCACCATGTTTTTTTTCTCAGCCTACAGTAATGGTACAAATGCAAAACTTCAGATATACATTATTTGAATTGTCAGGAGTGCATGTGTAAATTTTGCGTTTCTTCAGACAGATAGCGTAGCTGCAGCAGTGTTTTGAAATGACGTCTGTAAGTGATGTACCTTACAGTGTGCCCCTATTGAATTTCTCACTGTTGGGAACATTTGCAAACATTTGTGTATAGTTTATGAAGAATCTCAGTCGACAGAAGTACGCTCAGTCGTGGGGCACAGAGGGTGAGGCTATTAGAAGAATAGAACAGAAGAACAGAGGGTGAGGCCATTAGAACAAGGAGTGGTACTGACAGGACATACATGCCCTTGTGTCTAGCTGGAGGAAGGCCACAGAATGGGGCGGAGATTACGTAGAAAAATAGAGAGTGTAGAACAAAAATCATTCTTTCTTATGTGTAAGTATCATTGTGTTCAATAAATAATTGTTGAAGAAAAAATGTGGTGCATTACTTTCTGGGTGACCCTCGTATATAAGATTTGCAGTCATCTTTATTTTTTTTAAAAATAGTTCCACACAAGTGCTTTTTCAAACCCAACCTAGAGTCCCAGGTGGTTTATGTATTCTGCAGAACCTGTAGACCTCCTTTGAAATGTTACAATTTTGAAGAAAGAAAAAATTAAGTTTATACAGTCCTGAATTTCTCTCTCTCTACAAAATCCAATCTCTAATAGAAACATAGAAGTCTGACGGCAGAAAAAGACCTCATGGTCCACCTAGTCTGCCCTTATACTATTTTCTGTATTTTATCTTAGGATGGATATATGTTTATCCCAGGCATGTTTAAATTCAGTTACTGTGGATTTATCTACCACGTCTGCTGGAAGTTTGTTCCAAGGATCTACTACTCTTTCAGTAAAATAATATTTTCTCATGTTGCTTTTGATCTTTCCCCCAACTAACTTCAGATTGTGTCCCCTTGTTCTTGTGTTCACTTTCCTATTAAAAACACTTCCCTCCTGGACCTTATTTAACCCTTTAATATATTTAAATGTTTCGATTATGTCCCCCCTTTTCCTTCTGTCCTCCAGACTATACAGATTGAGTTCATTAAGTCTTTCCTGATACGTTTTATGCTTAAGACCTTCCACCAGACCATTAAGACCATTCCATCATTCATTGTTCCCTTTAATAACAGTAAGATTAAAATTCTTACCTGATAGAATTATTTGGCCTATTTTCTACTTTCATCAAAATTTGTATGTCTGACTGGGGAGATATTGTATAGATTTTTAATCTGCAATAAAAATGTAACATTTAAGAAATCTTATCACATAACCAAAAATACACTTTACAAAATTGTTGATTCAGCAAGAGAAACCAACTGAAAAAATAATAATATATTGTACTAATGTACTGAAATAATAGAAATAATAGAACATACAACTATTTTGTAAAAGAAAATACCTTTGCTGCTTGACAGGATCAGATTCTTGAGGATCAATATAAGTCTTCAAAATATCACACAATGGTTTATCATCTGGTACCCTTTGTCCAGAAATACAAATTATGAGTGAAGATATTCATAGGAATATATAAATCAGTTAGCATCACATTAATATGTACTGTATGTAGTTGTATTAATTACTCTTTTTTAGCTAGTTAAGGTTCATTCAGAGATATATACAAAACATTTAGGAATTCATATCCAAGACACCAAAAAGACTGTCCAAAAAGTTTTTTCTTTCCAATTATTCATTCAAAACTGAAAAAAATCTTTCATATGTTTAAATTTTAAATAAGTTTTAATAGTACATCCATCTTCCTGTTGTATATTCTGGTCTAGATAAGAAGTAGATGCTTGAGGGATGATATTTAATATTTACATACCAAAATTGTATAATAATGAGTACAACCATGTAAGAAATATGTAAAATAAGACCAGGTTCTTAAGTAGAAAAGTAAGTAGAAGCAATTTTTTCCCATAGGAATCAATGAAAAAGCAAATAATGTGTGCAAACCCATTAGGAAAGAAATAAAAGCTCGGAATTTGGGTGGGAGGAGGAGGAGGAAGAAGAGGAGGAGGACAGTCGCTGCTGAAGGAAGAAGGTGAGTTGACAGGAATAAATAAAAAATCCAAAACTTTAAGGCTTAAAAAAAAAGAGGGGGGGACTCTGAGGCGGCGAGGATGAGCATACGCCTCCCATACACCCGGCGCGAGGCTGCCTCCCGTACACTGCACCAGAGAGAGGAACCCCGGGGGAATGGCAGTAAACTGGCCGGGCCTTTGTGCCGCTCTCAAATTTCCTGGGAAATTTTTCCGGGCTTGGGTTCTTAAGTAGAAAATGGTTCTTAAGAAGAGGCAAAAAAATCTTGAACACCCGGTTCTACTCTAGAAAAGTTCTTAAGTAGAGGCATTCTTAAGTAGAGGTACCACTGTACTTTCTCTATTTAAAGCTTCCAAGATTACACAGCTAGAAATACCGTGTTTCCCCGATAGTAAGGCAGTGTCTTACTTTCTTTTTACCCCAAAAAGCCCCACTGTGTCTTACTTTGGGGGTATGTCTTATATTGTCCCGGGCACCGGGGTCGGCTCATCTTCGGGCAGCCTGGTGCCAGCTTTCTCTTTCCGCGGCGGCGGCGGCAGGCTCCGGAGGGAGCTCGGGTGGTGGCGAGAAGACGGGATTCCGGGTGCCGAGCGCCACCTGCCCGCCGTTCACGCCAAGGACAGGCAGCCCCAGTTCCAGCGCCTCGGCCTGCTCGCCCAGCGGGGAGAGCAAAGGCGGCGGCGGGAGTAGCAGAGGCGAGGCGGAGAAGAAAGAAGCGGCGGATAGCTGGCGAGGCGCCGGCTAGAGGGCTGGACTCCGCCGCTTTGCCGCCGCTCCCGCCGCCAGCTTTGCTGGGGTCGAGCGCCACGCCCGGCGGCAGGAACTGCGGGGGGTAGCCGGCGTACGCTCCGGCTAACGAGCCCTTGCCGCAGCTATCTGCCGCTTCTTTCTTCTCCGCCTTGCCTCCGCTACTCCCGCCGCCGCCTTTGCCTCTTGCCCGGCGGGGAGAAGTACAGAAGGGCCGGGTGTGCCACGTAGATGGCAAAGAGCCCCACTGCCAGCCCCGTCAGCGAGCTGCGCCTCGGCAGCATCGCTCCCCAAGACTAGCACCGCGGCCGCCACCGGCATCGACCACCCCGCCACGGAGAGCAGCGTACGACACCGAGCGCTCCGAATCCCGGGGCCGTTGCCCGAGACGAGCGCGATCACCTCCCCGGCCGCTTCGCTTCTTCGGATCTCCCTTCTTTCGGCAACGGAAACGGAGGCGGGCCGCGCGGAGAGTGCTGGGAAATGTAGTCTCTTAGAGAACAACGGCATATCATGGCGAACGCGTGCAGGAGTAAGCTGGCTGCAACGCGAGCGCTAGAAGTACATCAGCAAGGTAACAGGAATGCTAACCTTAACAAGCTACCGTGTTTCCCCGAAAGTAAGACATATGTCTTACTTTAGGGGTATGGCTTATATTAGCCAACCCCCCTGAAACCCCCCATGTCTTACAATCGGGGGGGGGTCTTACTATCGGGGAAACACGGTAGGTAAGATATGTAATTTTAAAACAGCTCAAATGTAATATCCCAATAGTTTATTCAGAAACTGATGCATTCTTTCCAAACAAAACCCAAATGTAATTGTAAAATATAATCCAGCAATTATTTAAAACAAATAATTTAATTGCATAATTATTTAAACTTCATGTGAAAGTAAGTTTGCTGGCAAGTTTGTATGAATACCTTTGTTCTGTGAATTTAGCATGACTCTGAGGAAATATGAGCTTCAAGTGCCAATAGAATTTTTGTTCCCTGAAAATAAGAAAACAGAGAAAATTCAAAACTAGTAAGAAGTAGGAGAAACCTGTCCAAGTCTTAAATTGTTCCCACTTCAGATTTATTTACACAACCAAAATATAACCCAACAGGCAGGAAAATCAAGTACTACCCTATGACTCCAAGTGCAAAGTTTCTTCCACATTTTAGTATGGCTTAAACTTAACTGCTGCTTTCATTGTATTTAAGAATTGATGTTTCTATTCCTAGTCCATGTATATGTATACCTGTTTCCCTGAAAATAAAACAGGACTTTATATTTTTTTGAATCACGAAATATGGCCTTGAATTATTGAAGGGGAGGTGTTATTATTTTGAGGGTGCAGTAGCTGGTGAATGTGGGACTGGATATCCCATTGCCACCGCCTCCCCTCCCTGTTCTTGGCGCTGGCTGAGTGGCTCGCCCTCCAGTACCGCCTTGTGCACAAACTGCAGGTCTCCCGTGAGCTTCATCATACAGCACAGCTGGGGTTCTGCTACCATTCGTGTATGCAACAGCACAAGCCTTGCAGAGTCCTGCTCCACAAGGCAATGGTGGTGGTGTGACAAGTCTCAGAGACCTGGGACATGTTTATTTATTTATTCAATTTTTATGCCGCCCTTCTCCTTAGACTCAGGGCGGCTTACAACATGTTAGCAATAGTACTTTTTAACAGAGCTAGGCTATTGCCCCCACAATTTGGGTCCTCATTTTACCCACCTCGGAAGGATGGAAGGCTGAGTCAACCTTGAGCCGGTGCTGAGATTTTAACCGCTGACCTTCAGATCTATAGTCAGCTTCAGTGGCCTGCAGTACAGCACTCTACCTGCTGTGCCACCCCGGCGTGTGTCCTCTATCCATCTATCTTCTTCAGCTCCAGGGTGATAGGATTAAGACCTTCACTCTTAGGACATGATAGGATTAATCCTCTACCCATCTCAGCAATGGTACCTGGGAAGATTGCATCAGCCAAACCTGGGACGCAGAACAGCCCTACATCCCTCCCAGCATGCCCTGGGGAGTCTGACAGCCAATGGGATACATTTCTGTACAGGAACAGGAAACTCTGAGGTGGGGCTCAACAGAGGGTATAAAACAGGCAATCTCAGCATCTCAGGCCCTTTTCTCTTCACCCAACATCTGGAATCATGTGATCCACCTTTTCTGTTCAGGAGCTCGTGCCATGTCCTTCTGTCCTCCATTAGACCTTCTTTCCAAGCAACTTCCACAAATCCAGTGTCTTTTTCCCCACTTGGAAGTGGACCCACAATATCCCTTACAACCGTGATGAAAAATCTATGGCATGCGTGCCAGAGGTGGCACATGGAGATATACCAAATAGCCAGCTGATTTTCGGCCTTCGGAAAGGCCATTTCACCCCCTGGAAGCTTCCTTGAAGTCCCGAAGTACAAAAAAACCACCCAACGGGCAAACCAGAAGTAAATGGACTGTTGTGCTGTTTTTTGTACTCCGGGGCTTTAGGAAGCCTTCTGTGAAGGCTCCAGAGTACGAAAAGCAGCACAACATGCAAATCAGAAGTCCGTTTTCCAGAACTTCCGTTTTACCTGTTTTTTCACTGTCACAGGCTTCAGTGAGGCCTATGCATATGTGCAGAGATGGAGGGGGGGATTGTGCGCATGCGTGGGAGAGGAAATGCATGTGGGCACGTGCGCACATGCGAGCATATGCACACATACACTTTTGGCATACGAACCAAAAAGTTTTGCCACCACTGCTTTTCAACAACTTGATGCTTTCATTCTATTAACGCACAGGAAAACTGTCTCCAGAAATTCTTAGCATTATGCAATTTTGTCAGTAATATTAGAGCCACAATAACTAAATTTCAGCAGTAAGGATGGGAATATAGGAAAACCCCCCATAGAAACATATTTTATAGAAACATATTTTTCATTTTCGAGATATTTATAAACTAGACATTAAATCAGGGATGTAGCTCTGCAGATGTTTAATGCTTCCAGTCATGAGTCGGGGGCGAATAATGTATGAAAGGCTTTACACAGCCTACATCTGATAATATAAATTCTGGTTTAAACTGTAGAATCTTTCAAAAGTGAATGTTGACATCCTGTAGTAGCTCTTCCTTTCAAGGGCTTTGTGGGCATTAGTGAAGCATGTGTGGATTATCACACAGAAAGACAAGAGGGGGAAACATTCAGGAAACATCCAGAGGATGCAGTGACTAATACTTGGGGGAGAGAAGTTTGGCTTGGGTTTTACCCTTTATGAAGTTTCCTTTGGAATGTATGTTTCACCCGATTTGTTTTGTTTTTTGCCTAGCGCCACAGTCTCCATTTTTCTCAGAAGAAATTTGGCATGATGGAAAAAAGTAAAATAAATTGAGCATTTCTTTACCCAGGAAACTTAATTAGGCCATTACAATTCACAAAATTATGGAACAAATTTAGCTGTTTTTAAAGTAAGAACAATTATAAAATTATTTGGCCCAAAGAAAAAAAGAGATGAAAACATGTGGAAACTTTAACCAGAAATTATCTATGTCATTTATTTTTATTTACATAGACAGCAGCTTAAGTAAGAGTTAAGTCATAGTAATTGCGAATGGGGTTATTCTTTTCAATTACTAATCGGTTGATGTAAGCATGAATCATAAGTTCACTGAACCTAAGCAGTTTACATGCTAAGCTTCTTTCTTTCAGCCAACTTGATTGTGTGTTTTCTGGGAACTCTATGACATTGCAAAAGCTCTATCTACCTACCTACCTAGATTTATAGGCCGCTTTTCTCCTCGCGAACTTAGGGCAGCTATTGTGGTTCATTAAGACAACAATGAAATTATAGAAATGGGAAGCCATAATAATACTCAAACATAAACTCAATCCTTAATTCTATTTAAAAAAAAAGGACCATTAAAAAAATGGCAACATTTTTCAAGTGACATGACTGAGGACTCAGAAACTTGTTGCTGTATATTTAAGAAGTATTTCACAGTATTTCTGTGGACTCTGCCAATGGAAACCAATGGGGAGTAGCTGCTCAGGGCGAAATAAGCAATGAGTAAAGTGACTTCCATCCCTAATTCCAATTCATCAAAACTTATTATTAAACAAACTTATATGGCTGGCCAACTCCCACATGGTGACTACAAGCAGCGTGTCAACCTCAAAACGACTTTCTCATGCTTCGTTTTTTGCTTGTCATTCATGAGTGGGAGGAAGTTTGGGGGAACTTAGGAATGTGATGCCTCAGCTACTAGTCAAAACCTGCGAACCAAGGCCATGTCAATGGACACCTGTTGGAACTGAACGGGAAACTGTTGGCCCATATGACCTTAAAAAAGTCATATGGGGGGGAAATCCCATTCTTTTAACTATCCCTAAGCGCGGGAACTATTTAGAGCTAGCTTCCACCTTTCTAGGTGCCAAGATGATGACCTCAATAAAGGGTTTCTAGAACCTGAACAAAGTATCAGCATCCCAACTTCCTGGAGTACTCGGAACGAGGACAGAGCATACAGCAGTAAAAAGCCACAATTACTTCAAGTCCCCCCAAAACATTATCTTTTATGTTGTTCTAAGATTCAGTAACCCTCGTTCAGCCTCACTAAGTGATTATGGGGCATGACAAACTTTCAAAAATCTTTTCATTTTGTTAACACTACAATCCCTGGAGTATAAATATGATAGGTGAAATTCCAAGACCATAATCATTATTAGAGGGGCCCCATATCAGTTTTGCATGTGACTTGTGTTTTTGGCCATAGAGAGTTTTTCCCAGAGAGAGGGGTGGATTAGAGACCGTACAGCTCATAGCTGGATGGGAGAGGTGGGAAAGAGGTTCAGGGTAGCCACGTCCTAGAACCTCTTGGAATATACCTAGTAGATTAGGTTATAGCTTGAGTCGAGCAAGGTTCTATTCATTACACATAAGCGAAAAGTATTGAATCCAACTGTGTCATTTCTGAGCTCAGGCCTGACATCAAACTTGCCAAATTCGTGGTATAACCGTCTAACCTATTAGATATATCTTGAGAGGTTCTAAGGCAGTGATGGCAAACCTATGGCATGGGTGACACAGGTGGCGTGCAGAGCCATATCTGAGGGCACGCAAGGCATTGCCCTATGGCAACTCCAGCATGCATGCGTGCGTGCGCTGGCCATCTGATTTTCGGCCTTCTTTTCGGTTGTTTTCATTCTCCAGGCTTCACAAAGAAAGCCTCCTGATCCCTGGGGATTGTGAAAAATGGCCCAAAGGGCCAACTGGAATTCTGGAATCTTCAGCGAGGCTTGTGCACATGCGTGGAGTGCAGCATGAGGGTTGCGCGCATTCGCAGGGTGAAGGGCAGTGATGGCCTGCTACTGGAATGGTCAAGTGCTTCGCTCTGGTAGCGATTTTTGGGATATGCATGCAGCTGTGCGTCACCGACATGCGCATGAAATTTGGCTTCTGCACATGTGTAGCACGTGAACTCTCATGTGAAGACGCTCGTGCGATTGAGATTTCTGTGATTTTCACTCATTTTTTGCTTCTGCGCAGGTATGGAAGTAAAAATATCTGAGAAAATTGCTGAAAGCTCGTGCGTGCATCCTCACACTGTGCATGCGCACAAGTCAAATCTCACGCCAATGGGTGCCTGCATGTCCACTGGTTGCGTGCGCACCCACAATGGCCTCCAAGAGTGCATTGGTGCTGCCAAAGACGACAGTCCTTTGCCGGTGAAGGGCATTGCATTATAGGTTTGGGCATGTGCCCACACACTATTGGTATCCAAGTCAAAGATGTTTTACCATCACTGTTCTAAGGTATGGCTACCCTGAACTCTTCCTCCTCCTCCCCATTTCAGCTTAGAAATGTACAATCTCTTAATCTGGACCTCTCTCTGGGTAAAACTGTTTCCTCTTGCTTCTTTAGGTGCACATTTGTACCAGAGTATTGAACAGAGGAAACGTAGTATTAAAAAAATGTTAATAAAGATTTGTCGTCTCTCTTCAACAACCTGTCCCCCAACTGCCATGTTTCTACCAGGATACTGAGTTTGTCAAGTTCTTTTAGATTGTAACATTCTGATGAGGAAATTAGTTTATTATTTCAACCTGTTTTGGGGCAATGTGAACAACAATGGTTCAAATTGTATATCAAAACAGCTATGAAGCCTGATTAGATCTAGTTACATAACATTCTGATATAATTAGACATAAGTCAGATTTTTTTTCTTTTTAGCAATCAACACTACTATTTTAGGAATTGATCAATTTTTTTCTACTAAAGCAGCATCTGAAATAAATATTTAAAAGATTTTAAGTTGCACAGATTATTGCAAAACCTTTTAGAAGTGATTACCTTATTGCTACAATGATCTGTATTAACTCACTGAATTGGATCAGAACAGTATTTGACCCATGTCGCTGAAAACAGGAGCAAGATCGGTACATTTTTATTATAAAATTTACATTTTGGGAGGCAAATTTTAATATGACACTCTCTTTGGTCACTAAAGTTGGGTTTTTTGGCACATTTTTGTGATTACTTAGAGCATAGAAGTATATTGTCCAGTATATTAATTTCTTCTTGCAAATGCCTTAGAGTAACACGAAATATTTGCAAGAGAGCCATCTATTGGTTTCCAGAATTATAGCCAATTTAGTCTTTGCAAGAAACAAAGAGCCTCGTGCATAGGCTTTTGTGGATCACCTTCAATTTCATCAACTGAAAGAAAGGTTATTAAAACAGACTGTGCTATGGTGACAGATTCCAAGATATTTAATAATTTATTATTTGTATTTATATGCTTCCTACTTCAAAGAGGAATCAAGGCGAGACATTATTTATAGATAAACAAATATAGCTCTCTATTGTTAACACAAAAGCTCTTCCTCCTATCTTTGTCCATCATAACTTTTTTTATTTTTTTCTCCAACACAAAGTTAAAAACAACACATAGTTCCCTCCTATCTAATTCACAATTATAGTCAATGAAGTTGTTGGCTGAAAAATCATCTTTCTTTTCTATCATTCTCTGAAATAAATCTAGAAAGCTTATATCATTCTGTTATTAATATCTTGATGTAATTATTACAAGATTAAATGCATACATAGACAGTACACACCGAGGAAGCAACATAAATATAAATCAGTCAAAGGGGAAGCATATTCAGAATGACAAAAAGCAATCAGAACCCCTGTGGGTCAATGAGGAAAATAATTCAAATGTTACAGCCAAATGATGTCTTTATTCATATGAGGATGAATCAAGAAACCCTTTCAGACTCATGTTGTGAGGCTGTGCACCAAGTTGGTAAATGGCAGAATATATCAGACATTGCAATGAATTTTATCGCTTGCTCGCCTTAAAGACACTCATATGCAGAAGCCATAATTAGAAGGAAGGGTTTTGCTAAGCTAACATCCAAGCTAAGAACAGCTAGAAACTTACTTATTGCTATAGAATGTAGAATTCTCTCGTCTCTTTGTGAAGCCAATTGGTAAAGTTTGTAGGCAGATCTTGCACCTCCGAGCTCGGTTTCTCAGAAAGTTTACCTGATGGAAGATAGAAGTTTTCAAATGACAAGCATAAGAATTATTTTAAAATATGAACTACGTACTTTAAATAATTATTTTGACAAACTGTGGGTTAGAACTACAATGGTGCCTCTAGTTATGAACTTAATTCATTCCGTGACCAGGTTCGTAAGAAGAAAAGTTAGGTAGAGGTACCACTGCATTAGGCTTCAAGCTCAAGACCCCCCCCCCTTTTTTTTTGAGAATCATGGAATCTTTTGCATTCATTTAGTTTGTCATCATGTCTAAACCTTGTTTAAATAAGCCATGTTGAAAATTAAGCTTAAATGTTAGTCACTAACATCTCCTCATGGCCCAACTATATTTGTTCTTACATGCTTATTTTTTTAAACAGTAAACTATAATTGAATGTTATTTTGAAACAGATGTATTATGTTTCACAGAATAGATGAGACACTAAAAATCACTTATTTGCATTCAAGAATATGTGGGGCTCAAACACTAACGGCAAACAAGATTGGAAACATATCCAGATATGTACTGCCTATCTGGGTGCATAAGGCAAAACATAGCAAGTCTCCTATACAAATAAAAAACAAACCCTTGAAAACTTATTGCTATGTTGCTATAATTGCATTTCTAAATGAAAAATTTCCATTTTGCCACTGTCATTCCCATAAGCTGTCTTTAATCAACTACACTGACGTTTTACTTGTGCCTTCAATGTATTAGGTAGTGCTCCAAATAGATGCTTCCAAGTGAAACCAAACAGCTTAACGATTTCCCTTTTTACATTCATTTAGCCTAATCATTCTGCAGACACATTTCCTGCTGTTCCCATGCAGCAATTATCAAAGGAAAAAAGAAGGTGGAAAAAACATATTTCAAACTATAAAATGGTTCTTCCATGGGACAATGCTTTCTGCTAAGTTCTTGTGCATCACTTGTTTTATGCAGAATGTGGGGTCATTTATAACTCTAGAATTTTACAACTGCAGCATGAAAATATGCTCCATTAGCTCCTTCAAGGACATGCTAATAATTTCTGTGATTTCTCTTTGCTTTCCTTTCTATTCCTTCAAACTTAACAAAGATAATAAGGGCTTCCAAGCAGGGATATATGTAGTCCTTCACTTATGACTGGCCACTTAGCGACTGTTCAAAGTTGCAATCAACCTGAATAAGGGGACGTATGACTTATGATCTGGATTTGAAATTCCAATGGTCAGGCTTTCTTCATAGTCATGTGCCCAATCTTTGGGTTCTGGGCAATACAACTGCATTATGGTTGTTTGCAATGCCATGCAGTCATGTGGCTGTGTTTTACAAAGATTTTGCTAAAAACTTACAAATCGATTACTTTTGGGTTTATGAGAAATAGCATCTCGAGCAGCCCGGTCAGTCATTCTCCCTCCATCTTCTAGAAACCGATAGTCTGAAGAAGAAAATCAAGGAAAAGATAAGGAGACATTATACTCCCGGGGTAGGGACGGTCTTAATTAGGACTAATTTTGTGGGTGGGGCTTCATTTGATCACATGTGCTCAAAAAAAAGATAGGGCTCTTTTCAAGATGTATCATCTTTTTGGAGAAACACGATAATATTCAAACACATTTCATCTCTATTTTCAACTGTGATTGAAATATGCTATGCATATCTCTATATGAGCTAGGATTATTTTTCAGTTAAGAAATATACTTACTTTGCCTCATTTCAGTCCAAAACATTCTCAACCTATCTTTGTATTCTATTGTGTTTATTTTATGATACTAGGACAAACTACACTATTAGTACAGTAAAAAAAAGAGCTTAGTATTGGCAGAGTAGCAAGTGTTTATTAAATAAACCAGTTTTAATTTTATAATTCTTATACTTTAAAAAGCAAGCAAATTACATAGCACTGCACTAGTCTAGATCATTGCTTGTTCCAAGTCCTACAGTACACCGAGTAGTTTTATTGGACTAATACTCTTACCACTTAGAAGAGTTAAGTTGCTGAACTCATTCACTGAAACAAAGGCAGCCTTTTCTCTGATTCCATTACAGCTGTATAAAGTTTTATGCTTTTTTACACAAGCCAAACTGAAAGCACAAAAGCAAAGAAACACTGTTATTTTATTTTCAGCATCTAAGTTTTTTTTAAAAAAAAAATCTTTGGTTTATACCTACCTGCATGAATATTTCATACATCGAGGGCATCTGTATTTTGCTATTTCTTTATTACAGAGTTCACATCTAAAAAAAAGAAAGAAATTTGAGATGCGACACTTATAGGTAAACAGCACAGAGAAAAGTCTCTAGAAAGGGGAACACTGGAAAAGACAAACTAATGAAGAAAAATTATCAGAACTTTTCACTTCTGTTTAAGCGCAAATTCCCATCAACAGCCTTGCCTATCTCCCCAAAACTGATTTATTACAAATTAATAAACTCTCTCAGGATGTCTTTGCAATGACAGCATTCCAAATGCATTTCCTGCAAAAGGTGTTAAAATAGTGCTACTGATAATCTGAGCCCCTTTTGAAGCTTCCAATGAGAATCAGCACAACAGGGTTCCACATCCTACTAATGGTCGCTTTCAAAATTCTGTCTTATCGTTTGTCAGCAGCATCCTGGTAAATGTTGCTTTGTCATTTCTTGCCAGTAGAAGCAACTAAACAATAGAAATTCTTTCCCATGGTTTGTTTAGCATGACATGTAATTGAGTAACTTGGACTGGTGCCCCCATCAGCTACAGATGATGCATCAGAGCTCCAATTGGCACATCATACTAAATCAAAAATACACAAACTTGAAGATCAGCACTTTGTGATCTGTTCTACAATCAGCTCCTGGCTGGATCTTGTAATTGATGGCACACCTATATTAATTTTTTTTAAAAAATCAAACCCTAATGGTGGGTTTCTGCATCACAAGAAATCAACGTGAGCCTAGGCATTGGGATGCCACTATTCTAAAAATCTGTATTTTTTTAAAACACCGAATTCACGTGATTTTGTGTCTTCCTATTTTAAACAGTATCTGATTACCATATTTTTTGGATTATAAGACGTAACTGACTATAAGACTCCCCTAAATTTTGAAGAGGCAAACAACAAAAAAGTTTTTGACCTCTATGAACCCCATTTTTGGGATTTTTAAAGCCTTTTTTCTGCCACTTTTTGAGGCTTTTTCTGCCTCAAACTCAGCCCCCAAACCCTCAAAAACGGGCTGAAAAAGGCATTAAAATGTCCCAGAAAAAGCCCCCAAAACAGACTGGGAAAAGGCCAAAAAAGAGCCAAAATGGGACTTGTGAAGCCCAAAAAATACCTGTGGGGGAGCAGGGCTTTAGCAATATTCAGTCTATAAGATGCAGATATTTTCACCCCCTTTTGGAAGACAAAAACAATGTGTCTTATAGTATAAAAAATACGGTACTTAAAAATACAACAAATTCTAGATGGCTACAGAGAGGTACAATAACTCTAATTTCTTGGAACCATCTAAATTTTCCAGTTTTTGCAGCCTAGATACGGTAGCCTTTCCCCTCCTTGTTATATATCTATCATCTTCTAACTCTCTGACAGATGATCACTAATTTTTTACTTATTATGTAATTACATTAGAGTTCCATTTAATTAAACATGATTTTTGAAAGTCTAAATGTATAAATGGCCAAACAAATATTTCAGAGCAAAATAAGCTTAATCCCTTTCTTTTATGCATTGCTTTATCAGAGCATGATGATTTTGTTTATTGGCGCTAACTCAATTTTTAATTTTAGTTGCTGTGGGGTTTTTCCTTTCAGAAAGGCCAAGTGTCAGGTTGCTGACGTAGGCTTAATTTAACAGTAAATTCTGAGAAACCATTTTTAGATATAGGGAGAACAGGACATCTTCAGGATTGTCACTATAGAAGCAGGGACAGTCCTAAAAACGTCCTGTTCTTCTTCATATCTATAAATGGATTAAATGGATTAATTGAATTTCTGTTGTTAAATGAGATATTTGTTAAGTGAGTTTTATGAGTTGTCTTGCCATAGCTGTTGAGCAAAACACGGCAACTGTTAAACGTTAGTGACATAGTAGTTAAGTGAATCTGGCTTTCCTATTGACTTTGCTTCTCAGGTGACAAAAGGTGATCACAATGACCCCAGGACACAGCAACTATCATAGATAAGAACCACTTGCCAAGCATCTGAATTTTGATCATGTGACCATAGGGATGCTGCAAAGATCAAAACAGTGAAAAATGGTCATAAACTGTTTTTTTCAGCACTGTAGTAACTTTCAGTGGTCACTAAACAAATTGTTGTAAGTTGAGGCCTATCTTACATAGCCAAGTTTTTAAAGCTTTGTGAAAAGCCAATAGGGTCATTATATTTGAATATTCTAAGTCAGGGGTCTCTAACCTTGGCAACTTTAAGACTTGTGGGCTTTAACTCCCAGAATTCCTCAGCCAGCAACGCTCAGCCAAAAACTTTAAGATTTGTGGAGTTGAAATCCACAAGTCTTAAAGTGGCCAAGATTGGAGATCCCTGTTTTTAAGTGAATAACCTAAGGGTTTAATCCAACTAGCACAATCATTCTATACTTAATATGGAGAGCTGATTTCTTGAAATAAAGCGAGATCTACTTCCCTCTATAACTGTCTGGTTTGATTTTGCAACCCAACAAGAAGACATAGACTTCAGAGGATAATCAGAATTGCAGAAAAAAACAATTACCTGCCTTCCATTGAGGACCTGTATACTGAGTCAAAAAGAGGGCTGTGAAAATATTTATAGACCTCTCACATCCTGGATATAAACTGTTTAAAATCCTACCCTCAAAATGAGGCTATAAAGCACTGCACACCAGAACAACTAGCCACAATAACAGTTTTTTCTCAGATGCCATCACTCTTCTAAACAAATAATTCCCTCAACACTGTCAAACTATTTATTAGCTCTGCACTACTA
Organism: Erythrolamprus reginae; assembly: GCF_031021105.1. Lineage (NCBI taxonomy): Eukaryota > Metazoa > Chordata > Lepidosauria > Squamata > Dipsadidae > Erythrolamprus > Erythrolamprus reginae. The sequence goes on along the minus strand of NC_091952.1, from coordinate 129,011,826 downwards.
TTACTATTAAGTTTTCTTATCATTCCTATCACCCATCTCCTCCCAACTTATGACTGTATGACTGTAACTTGTTGTTATTGATTGTTTCCTCATTGCTTATTTGACCCCTATGACAATCAATAAGTGTTGTACCTCATGATTCTTGACAAATGTATCTTTTTCTTTTATGTACACTGAGAGCATATGCGTCAAAGACAAATTCCTTGTGTGTCCAATCACACTTGTCCAATGAAGAATGCCTTGCTAATTCTATGCTATTCTACTCTTTCAGGGAAATATTCAAAACAAGACGCAACTCCCGCCTCCCACAACTGGCTTATAATAGCAGCAGAGCAGCCAAAGCGAAGCTACAATTGAAAGGTCCCACGCCTGGAAACTTAAGAGTCACGAGGTTTGTTTCTCCACCCTCCATGCAGGGATAGGCAAAATTGGTTCGTTTATGACTTGTGGACTTCAACTCCCAGAATTCCTGAGCCAATCATGCTAGCTCAGGAATTCTGGGAGTTGAAGTCCACAAGTGATAGAAGAGACAACTTTGCCTTACCCTTGCCATCGGGATTGCCCCGAATTTCCGTCTGAATAGCTCGGGCCGCGCCGTCCGGCGAAGCAAAGTCGTCCAGCCGGGCTGTGGCGAAAAAGAAGTTCGGAGGAAAGGGAAAATGAGGCCGGGGCCTACCTCTGCAGCGACATCTTCCGCTGAAGAATCTCCTCCGCCCCACTCGGAGCGGCTCCCGTAGCGGCGCTCGCCATGCTTGACGCGCTTGTCTTTGCAGCCTAGACTGGCGCGACGCGGCTCGCGGGAGCTCGAGACACCGCCCCCTAGCGACCGCGCGAGAAAGAAGCCCCGCCCTTCGAGGGCTCTGCGCGAGTTTTAGGGTTGCTTAGCCCCCGGGCTGAGATTGTTTGGAAGCGGGAGCGAAGGTTGTGGGAATGGGGAATCGTTCCTGACAGACCCGTTGTGTAGGGAAAAGTAATGGAGGAGTGCAAATTGGGTACTCTGGGGTGGAGCTCCATCTTCGCTACCCCACTGTGACCCCCCACCCCCGTCCGTACCCCTGACTGTAGGCAGAGAAGAGACTAACGTGTAGTAATGGTATTGGTCTATTGCTTCCTGTGTAGCTTGCCCTGCCAGTGTTGGTGAGTGTGGTGTATTATTGGCAGAAAAACAATAAGTCAATATCCATGAAATCAGTAATCAAACAGGAAGAATAACAGTTGGAAGGGATCTTGGAGATCTTCTAGTCCAACCTGCTGCTCAAGCAAGAGACCACAGCACCACCCTCATTAATATTTCAGAATACTCTAATGCCACCAACGTGAACATGTGAAATAATGTAATTCACCAACTGATGGACCATTATATCCAATGATGTAAAATTATTTGTATAATTGCAGAAGTCTTTCCAGAGTAGGAATAATATGACGTGGTTCCATCGTGTCTCCTAATTTTAAATAAACATAGCAATAACAAAATGAAGATTTCTATGTATTTAGGGGATAAGGTTTTTTTTTCTGGAACAAGAAATTTAGAACTATTAAAAATTATCTATCTATCTATCTATCTATCTATCTATCTATCTATCTATCTATCTATCTATCTATCTATCTATCTATCTATCTCAGTGTTTCCCAACCTTTTTGGAGCCGCGGCACATTTTTCATATTTTCAAAATCCTGGGGAACATTTGGGGGGGGGGGGCGCTAAAAAAAGTTTGGATAAAAAAAATCTCTCTTCCTCCCTTTCGCTCTATTTCTCTCTCCCTCTTTCTCTCTTCCTTCCTTCTTCTCTTTCTGCCTCCTTCCTCTCTCATCTCTCTTTCCTTCCTCTCCCTCCCTTTCTCTTTCCTTTCTCTCCCTTTCTGTCTATCCTTTCTATCTCTCACCCCTTCTCCCTCTTTCATTCCCTTTCTCTCCCTCCCTTTCTCTCATTCCTTTCTCTCCCTCTTTCCTTTCTATCTCTTTCTTTTTCTCCCTCCTTCATATCTTCTTTCTCTCCCCCCTTCCTCCCTCTTTCCTTTCTCCCCCTCCCTTTCTCTTCCTTTTTCTCTATCCTTTCTACTTCTTACTCTTTCTTTCTCTCCCTCCTTCATTCAATTTTCTCTCCCTCCCTTTCTCTCTTTCCTTTCTCTCCCTCCCTTGTTCTCCCCTGGGGCTGCCTGTGCCTGCCCTGCACCACCCAACACGGACGGACAGCCCCCGGTCGTCGGTTCGTCGCCCCCCCCCCCCCACACGGAGGGAGATCAGCCACTGGAGGGAAATCGGGCTGGAGGGGGCGGCGAATCCACCTCCCCACTCGGGTGGAGGGAAATCGGGCTGGCGGGGGCGGCGAATCCACCTCCCCACTCGGGTGGAGGGAGATCGGGCTGGCGAGGGCGGTGGATCCGCGTCCCCAGCCGCGCGGAGGGAAATCGGGCAGGCGGGCGGGTGGCCGCGGCTCCCTGCGCGCCCCTGGAAAAGAGTGCATGGGGGGGCATTTTGGGGTGCGTTGGCGTGCACAGCCTACAGGGAACGGTGCCCGGGGCCGCTGCAGCCGGCAGCCTGTTTCCGCTGCCAGTGCCCTCCCGCCGGGCCCCAAAGGACACTTGCCGCCGACGCCATTGAAGGCGGGAAAAAGGCACGAAGAATGAAGCTCTCCTTCTTCCTGCCTTCCTTCTTTGGGGCGCAGCAGGAGAGCGCCAGAAACCGCGGCATCGGGCAGGAGCCGGGAAGTCGGAGGCACCGGCAGCTCCCCGCCCAGCTGGAGCTGTCGCAGCACACCGGTTGGGAAACGCTGATCTATCTATCTATCTATCTATCTATCTATCTATCTATCTATCTATCTATCTATCTATCTATCTATCTATCTATCTATCTAGCTAGCTAGCTATCTAGCTATCTATCTATCTATCTGATCTATCGATCTAATCAGAAAAATCCACTCACACGTTAAACCTGAAATCTCCAGAACCGTAAAGCCTACAAATTTAAAATTCACCACATGTTGTTCTTGGCTTCTAGGTGCTCACTAAGAAAGGATTTTTCAAAATGACCATTGGAGCATGAATATTTCTTATATTATTATTAAAAAGCTTTGATGTTAAGTAGTTCTACTCCCCCTACCCACCTGAAAATAAATGTGATCCAAATGAACAGTTGAACTAAGCCACACCCAGGCTCCTTCCTATCTCCTTGTTCACACAGCAAATGCTGTTTGACTTTTCAAACCCCCTTCAACTCTCTCACATGCTAACAGGACTCTAGCCAGATGAATAGTAATGGATGCTGGTAGGCAGAGACAGATTCCCCCCATCCTTATTTTCCTCCACAGTTCAGACAAATCTGTTCCTTCTACTGTAACATGGGTCACATAGTTTCCTAGCAAAGCACGGGTATCCACTAGTATTTTATAAATCACCAAAATCTTGTGATAAATGAAAACTAAATAAGGATATATTTGGCTAGTAAAAGTTTTTTTAAAAAGTTTACAAAAGTTTTATATTTAAAATTATAACAAATGAACGTTGAACAACAAATCTTTGATTCTATATCATCCATATATATATATAGCAGGACTAATCAACTTGTGCTTTCCCCCTCTAATTAGTCCCTGTGGATCCAATAAAGCAGTTGCTCTAGATTTGCAAGTGATCAGGCTGCGTATAGTAGAAGTGCACCTATGAATTCATGGGTAACGATGTCTGAAAAAGTAGGAAATCAGAGAAACTGGTGTAAAGATGTGTTTCCTTTCTGTGGTCAAAAAGATACTCTAAACCTTTAATCTTTCCCACTGCTTGAAGTTATACATTCTAGATTTTATTCTGCTGGCCATTACTATTTAGTAAAATGTTTCAGATTAATGCTGCAGTAAGCTTATTTAAATGGATAGTGTCATAATAAATCTATCCCATCCCATGTAAGATAAGCAAAATTGGCATATTTTCTTTGAAGGGTATCTCATATTTATATAAACTTTGTTAAAAAGCATTTATGAGAAGTTATAGTTAGGATTATGAAGATAAATTATTTTGGCACAAAAGCACAACATTTCCAAAGTGACTTATTTAAGAGTATAATTTAATAGCCATTTAAATATATGCTGTATTAAGATTTTCAACAGTTACAAAATATTTACACAAGATAGAATTATAGATTGCCCTGGAAAGTTAACATCTTTAAAGATCATTGTACGTAGTCCTTCTACAAGTACAAAATCCTGTTCTTTTTATAAGCACCAGATATGTCTGTCCCATCCATTTCATGTTACAGACAGAAATATTTTCAAAACAAGATTTCCACATAAATTAATGTTTTCAGTCATCATGAACGATGTGATCAAATATTTTTAAGACACAATTTTACAATGAAGAGTTCCTTTGATGTAACCAGCACATACAGCCTAAAAAAAAGTAAAGAAAATAACCCACTTTATGTTATATATGGAGCGCCAGGCCACACAAACAGAAAACACAAAAGAGGTAGTGGATCATCTGTGAAGATGTTTGTGTCCGAAAAGGACCATCATTCAACTAAAGTGTTTAAGGGATTTTTATGGTGGCGTAACTCATTGTCAGTATAACATAAGCTATTGCACATTTGGGAGCATAAACCATACTGCTCCTTTTTACTGCATTCTTCCATCTTTCTTTAAGGTGTCCTGGACAGTGCTATTAATAAAATCAAGAAGAATTTCCATATATGTATATTCTTTGGTTCAGAGAATATCATAAAAAGCACCAACCAAAAATTAAATATTTTATTAATGTTGTCAAAAGTTTCCTTTTGAAGCCATTTCTCCTTCATAGGAGGAAGTCTTTTTCTTCCTGAGATACTTTAAGAAAGCACCAGCATGTTGCTGTACAATTGTCCCACAGTTTTGTAGTTATTTTTTCTGTCCTGTATATGGCGATAGGAGGAGGTTTCCTCAAAATTCTAGAGAAAGCACACCAAGCCACTTTCTATGTATCGTTGTTGTCCATGATCAAGATGAGAAAATGGATGAACCTGAACAACCGGAAGTTGATTGGTGTCTTGAGTGTGGAAAAAAAATTGGGTTTTATGCCAGTTGCTGTCCTGAATCTGCAATAAAAGAAAACTTAAAATCATACAAGATTTTAATTCTGCATAATCTTTACAGGGGAAATCAAGAAAGCTGCAATAGTTATCATGAAGGTTATGCAGATGGTCTGTGCATAAACTATTTTGGAAAGGGTGTTTTAACAAAATATCTATTTTAAATATTTTGATCTGACCTGCAAATAAGTTTTTATTTAATTACAAAGTAAAATGTTGTTAATGGATGGGAGAAAAGAATTGGACAAAGTTGGACAGACAATTGGACAGAGCTATTCCAAGTTTCCATGCATTGCCATGAGCATTTTAATTTAAAACACAACAAGTTTTATTTTTAAAACATTATTTTATGATTGTCTTCATCTTGAGTATATATACATAATAGCAATAGGCGTTCATAGCAATTATGAATTTGGGCAGAAATAACTATGAGCTGGTGTAAAAGAATCAGATCTGCATTCTTGCTCATCTCTTGTTCCTTTATAGAATTAGAGTGCAAATGTCTAAAAAAGTTTTGAATATATAACAGACAATGGAATCCTAATAGATCTTGCACATTGGAATCAATCCGTCAAACATAGACTGCAAAAATTAAGCAGTACAACATGTTAGGCTTCTGTTTAAAAATATCCAGATTTTAAATCATATATAATCCCTAGTGTTAATCTCAGTTTTTATGATTTTCTAAATTCATTTTCATCTATAATATAGATATTTAACATTTTTAGTTGGATGTCCATATTGTTTGTGGCCAAAATGCATATATGAAGAAAATTGGAAAATATTCTGTGTATTACATTTTCAGTAATGACTACTGTACATATGTCTTACCATGCATTCATCCATAAGAACTTTTGGCTCAAGCAGTGTGTTTGCTTAAAAAATATCACCATTCCATCCTTTGAAGATCAGGGAAGGTTTCTGATCATGTAGTTCATTAGTTTTCCACACTGGGGTATTTAGGCAATGAACTGTAATAGTGTGGGTTGCTTCTGAACTAAGTAAATGAAGGAAGTTCATCTGTACTTTTCCAATGCTAAATTCCAACTATTTAACAAAAATAAACAATATTATAGAAAATATGGTAGCAGTTCATAACCACAAATCATACTGACAGTTTAGATGTATTTAATATATAACTGTTCATTAAAAATTCCATTGCAATAACAAACTATTGGGTATTTAATCTGTTAAATTGTTCAGGCGCCATAAGCATATTCCTTCCTTTTCTTACAAAACTGGATTTACACAATATAAATATGAGGAGGAAGATTACATAATGGGGATGGAAAAAACAACACTGCATACTTTGCTTTTCAAATTATTGTTTCCATATGGACCTTATTTAGGCCCTTACTTTGACATTTGGCTTGAATTTCTAATGGTTCTTCAACTACAAAGCCATCAATTCCAGGTCTAGAACAATACTGAGAATCAGACTTTATTTTTTTAAAGGCCATTTTCATCTTGTTTTTCCTCTTTGTTTCCACTGAGTTCAGTAAATGTTTTAGGAAATGTAATACAGGGAACAAAAATTATTAAATAATCATACCACTATACTAGAAACGAATAAGGTATTGTTCTCCTTGAAGCATGATAAGGCCCTTATCTAATCTTGCCAATTTTTAATAATTATCTGTAAATTATTTCTGAATAAGAATGAATAGGGCTGAGGGGTTATGCATTGACGTAATTGCTGATCAGTATACTATAAATCATAGCTTGCCTCTTTTTTCTTTAAACATTTAGCTAAGAACATGTATACTCATGATTAAATATTGCAAAAAGCCCTTATTACATAATTTCCTATGTGTTAGCTGTCTCTACCTATGAGAACTAGGTTCATTTGTTTTGTAAATATGCAAAAGGGAAGATATTTGTAATGATTGGGTAGCCAAATTCCACAGAAAAATCCCAACTCTTATAAATAAATAAAACTGAAGACAAGTGTATGGTTGTTGTATACAAGGGTATGGTTGCAGAAATGATCTACCTTTGTGACAGATACAGGAGATAAACATGTCTGGCCACCAGCAGTGAAGTTGCAGAAAACCTCAAAAGCATCTGAAGGGCACCCAATATTTGGATCAATCCAATATTTTCCTGTCAGTTGAGAAAATAAAAGGCAGACAAATTCTAAAATATGTGAAAAACATGTGAAAACCCTAGTTTCTTAAGTCTTCAGTCTTAATTTTTCTTCTGCCCATATATATTTTCAGATTCCAAAAATAGGGGAGAAAGAAAAGAGCTAGATATACAGTTAGTCTTTGATTACCAACTATTCAATGACCAAAGTGAAACGGATGTCCATGTGCCGCCTCTATGTTGGTTGAGGCAGGCAGGATTCCCTTGAGTACCATTTGTTGGGGGTAAAGGGAAAGGGGGGGGGGTTGCCTTCTCTTTCTGCTAAAGATCCCTGTGTACAATTGGTTGGCCACTGTGTGACACAGAATGCTGGACTCGATGGGCTTTGGCCTGATTTAGCATGGCTGTTCTTATGTTCTAAAGTTGCAATGGCCCGGCACTGAACAAAAAGTACTTAAAACTGGTTTTCAAAATTCCAGCCATCACAGTATTCCCCCAGTTACGTGTTTGTGATTTGGGTGCTTGGCAACCAGCTCTCACTTAGAATGGTTGCAGTGTCCTGTGGTCATATGATAGTCAATTGCCACCTTTCCTATCAACTTCCTACAACCAGAGTAGGGGTTTGTGGGAGCTTTTTAAAAATATATATTATGGGGTTTTCTTGTTCTGATTGTTTAAACATCTGAACTAAATCAGACTCTGAGTATTCCTCAAAGCTCCAATTTATTTCCGGAGACATTCTGGCACCTATACAGGGAAACCTGAATCTGAGTTTCCCACTCTGTTGAAAGTTCACATCCCTTGTCCCTCACCCACAAACTTGTCACATTGCCCAGTCAGATTGTGCCAGCATGGCCAGTCCTTTCCTCATTTCCAGCCCTGGTGATTGCCTCACAACTTGTTTTAGTAAGTCTTCCCTGCATACCACACCCTCCTCTTCTTGATCTCTGCTCTTGGACACATCCACATTCTCCTCCCCTCAACACTGCACTTGCACTATCCTTCCCTTGACCTTCCTCTGTTTGCATTCATCTGTGGGTCTCTTGCTGCTCCTTAATAACCTATGCATGGTTCTTGATGTTTCAAAGACAACTGGCCTGGATTGTTGTCGCCAAGCAATGTGATCATGTGACATAGCGTTGTACAGCCATAGTGTTTAGTGATGGCAGGCCATGGCCTAATTTGCTGCGGTAACCTGAGGACTATCTATAACTATACTGTGGCTCAACTAGCTCTAATTGAGTTGTGAGAAAAAGATGTAGATTAGATTAGATTAGATTTATCGGATTTATATGCCGCCCCTCTCCGCAAACTCGGGGCGGCTCACAACAAGGTAAAAAACAATACATAATAACAAATCCAATACCCACCAATCCAATTACAATTTAAGCTAAAAAATTCATAAAAAACAACCCCAGCATAGAAAAACAAAAAAACCAAGCACACAATCAATCTAACCGCCCCGAGTTTGCGGAGAGGGGCGGCATATAAATCCAATAAATCTAATCTAAATCTAATCTAACACCAAAACAACATGGGCAAGGGGGAGATCTTTCAGTTCCCCCATGCCTGACAGCAGAGGTGAGTTTTAAGAAGTTTGCGAAAGGCAAGGAGGGTGGGGGCAATCCTAATCTCAGGGGGGAGCTGGTTCCAGAGGGTCGGAGCCGCCACATTGAAGGCTCTTCCCCTGGGTCCCGCCAGACGGCATTGTTTAGTCGACGGGACCCGGAGAAGGCCAACTTTGTGGGACCGAACCGGTCGCTGGGATTCGTGCGGCAGAAGGCGGTCCCGGGGATATTCTGATTCGGTGCCATGAAGGGCTTTATAGGTCATAACCAACACTTTGAATTGTGACCGGAAACTGATCGGCAACCAATGCAGACTGCGGAGTGTTGGAGTGATATGGGCATATTTAGAGAAGCCCATAATTGCTCTCGCAGCTGCATTCTGCACGATCTGAAGTTTCCGAACACTTCTCAAAGGTAGTCCCAGTAGTCGAGCCTCGAGGTGATGAGGGCATGAGTGACTGTGAGCACTGACTCCCGGTCCAAATAGGGCCGCAACTGGCGCACCAGGCGAACCAGGGCAAATGCCCCCCTCGCCACAGCTGAAAGATGTTTCTCTAATGTGAGCTGTGGGTCGAGGAGGACGCCCAAGTTGCGGACCCTCTCTGAGGGGGTCAATAATCCCCCCAGGGTAATGGAAGGACAGATACAATTGTCCTTGGGAGGCAAGACCCACAGCCACTCCGTCTTGTCTGGATTGAGTTTGAGTTTGTTGACACCCATCCAGGCCCTAACAGCCTCCAGGCACCGGCACATCACTTCCACTGCTTCGTTGACTGGACATGGGGTGGAGATGTATAACTGGGTATCATCGGCGTATTGATGATACCTCACCCCATGTCCTTGGATGATCTCGCCCAGAGGTTTCATGTAGATATTAAATAGCAGGGGGGAGAGGACCGACCCCTGAGGCACACCACAAGGGAGAAACCTCGAGGTCGACCTCTGACCCCCCACTAACACCGACTGCGACCGACCGGAAAGGTAGGAGGAGAACCACTGGAGAACAGTGCCTCCCACTGCCAACCCCTCCAGCCAATGCAGAAGGATACCATGGTTGATGGTATCGAAAGCCGCTGAGAGGTCAAGGAGCACCAGGACAGAGGACAAGGCCCTGTCCCGGGCCCGCGAGAGATCATCCATCAACGCGACCAAAGCAGTTTCCGTGCTGTAGCCGGGCCTGAATCCAGACTGTTGAGGACCTAGATAATCGGCTTCTTCCAAGGACCGCTGGAGTTGAAGAGCCACCACCTTCTCAACAACCTTCCCCATAAAGGGAAGGTTGGAGTCTGGACGGTAGTTATTAAGCACGGCTGGGTCCAGGGAAGGCTTCTTGAGGAGGGGGTGCACAAGTGCCTCCTTATAAAGGGCCGGAAAGGACCCCCTCCCCAAGGAGGCGTTGACAATCTCCTGGACCCAGCTCCGTGTCACCTCCCGACTGGCCGAAACCAGCCAAGAGGGACACGGATCCAGTAAACAGGTGGCGGAACTCACAGCTCCAATGGCCTTGTCCACTTCATCAGGTGTCACCAAGTCAAACTCCTCCCAGACAGATGGACAAAGACGTTTAGCCCCAGTCACCTCGACTGACTCGTTGTCAGTCGACTCTGTTTTACAATTGGAGTCGAGGTCCGCCCGGATCCGAGCGATTTTATCAGCGAAAAACGTGTTAAAATCCTCAGCACTGCTCTGCAAGGGCTCCCCAACTCCTCCCTGATTAAGAAGGGAGCGGGTTACCCTAAACAGAGTGGCCGGGCGGGATTCCGCTGATGCAATCAAAGCGGCATGATACGCGCATCTTGCCGCCTTGAGCGCCACTTTGTAAGTCTTAATATGAGCTCTTACAAGTGTTCGATCGGATTCAGATGTAAGGACTATATACTATTCTTTTTTGGGGGGTAATTATTATTTCCTGTAACTGTAGTCAAAGATACTACAAATATCTTGTGTTAATAATGAGAATATTTTTTATTTGTGTGTTTGATTCCATATTTAACAACATTGGCAAAATAATTCATACAATTATAGAATTGGAAATTTTGAGAACAGAAGAGTCCTTTGGATTTACAAGGCCAAAGATCTTAGGCCAGCTAGATGATAGGTGGTATATACTGTGTATATCTTTTACAGAATAAACTTTGCATGTACAAGCTATGCAATTTTGGCCATAGCATCTGAAATGAAATAATATATGAATCTAATGCAAAATATTTCTATAATAAAAAAAACAAGAGTTCAGTTGCTGTGGATCTTTGAAATCAAATAATTTCTGAATTCTAAACAAAGCAAATGCTGTATAAAGTTTACGACTTATTTAATTTTTAATGTTATTGGAAACTTACCATTAGACACTTTACGTTCACAGTTGAGCAAATCTCTACAGATACGTGCTGGATTATCTCGGGTTCCCAATGGGTTTTTGATGCTATAGAGTAAATTGCTCAGATAATGTAATGTTTTGAATATTTTGGCACTGTGGTCTAAGAATGTCACTTCAGTGTTCTGATAATTCTGCAAAGGAAAAAAAATAAAATTTGTATTATTGCAAAGAAATGTCATGGTCAATTATCAATCTAAACACTGAAACTTTGGATTTTCTGATAAGATAACTATCTCTCAAAGTGATTTAATTTGGCTCCCTCCAAGGAGGAAACATGAAGATTAACCTAAGTAGTTCCTTCCATTTTTATAATTCTATGATTTTGTCATATCATGTTTGGTTCCAATCCCTTTTTAATCCTTTTATATATTAAAGTGTCCTAATGCTATAAAATTTCCTTATGAGATGAGGTCATGTCATCTCTTTTTTTGTTTGTTTACACCAGCATTTTGACTAAAAGGCTTGTATATCCTTTTCTAGTTTGCCATTCAATGCTTTTCACCTCAAATTAATTTATTTGGAAATCTGTAATAAAATAAAGCCTTTAAAATTATGCATATCTTGAAATGATTATTTTAATGTGTATAATTTATCAATTTCAATGTGCAAATATTTTACCTCCAATTCTAAGGCAGCATTTGATTCAAGCAAGGCTTGAATAGTGGCACTCATGTCTATTTGTTTCTGCATAAAATCAAAATGTTTCTTATTAGTAATATAATTGTCCAGAAATGCAAAAATCAATCACATAGCTCTTTCTACATAATTAAGAACAGTTATTAAATATGCAAGGACACCAAAATCTCATTATATTATTTACATTTGATGCTTTAAGTAAGGTCCAGAGCACTCAAGAAAATTTGCAGTGCTGAACTGCAAAAGCTACAGGAAAGTGCTTGAGATATTGAAATAATGATGGGAAACTATAAAAATGGGAAATTTTATTTCATAAGAATAATTATTTCAAATACAGGATAAGCAAAAGAAATTTATATTTTTCATCATTCAAGTATTGTGATATATCTACATGCGCATAAACACAGCAATTTTATAAAAGTAACAAGAAATATGAAAAACAAGAAATGGTATCACTAATCATAGATATATTTTGAAGAGGCAATTTGTGTAGTGACTGTACATTTCCTTGATTTAAATCAGTCTTATTTCCAAGATGATTTGCAGATATGCTGTTCTACATGTTATCTGTACAATGATCATATTTATTTATTTATTAAATTTATTTGTCACCCATATCATATCAAAAGGACTCTGGGTGGCTTTTAAGGTAATGAAAATGGAAGCAGAACTGTAGCAGGATTAAATCATTTCCATTTAAAGGGTGACTGAAGAGAAAAGCTTCGAAGGTTAGGTTTGTTATTCTAATAAATAAATAGAACTTACTCTTGGTCCAGGTGCTCCTGGTGGACCCTAGATATAAAAGGGAAAAAGAGAGTTTACAACATTTTATATTACATAAATTGGGCGATATACAATCATGTCTTTTGATAATACTTTGATTCCTTACAGGCAGACCTGGACGACCGCGGGGTCCTTGAGGGCCCTGAATAAAAAAAGAGATAACAAAAATGTCTCAGTAAGATTACTTTAAATCTTCATTTATTACTTTATAATTAAATGTAACTCAATTAAAATATTAAGCTAAATGTAAAAGAGATGAATTAAATAGGAGCTATATTTGTGACTAATTCAAAGATTTTCAATACACTGTAGGCCATTTATCTAAGTTCCTAAAAGTACTATGTATTTATAAAGCTATTCTGTACCATTGTTTTTAAATCTACAATCCCTTCTAAAAGATGGCAACCCAATACGATTGGATAAGTAATATTATTTTATTTTTCTTTCTTTGTATATATTTACAATTGATTAATTAAATTGTACCAGAGACTCAGGCAGCAAGCAGTTTGTATAACTCCTAGTCAGTTGAAATGTTACTCTAAAACAGTGATGGCAAACCTTTTTTCCCTCAGGTGCCGAAAGAGGATGGACGTGTGCTATCGTGCATGCACAAGTGCCCACACCCATAATTCAATGCCTGGGGAAGATGAAAACAGCTTGCCCCACCTCCCAGAGGCCCTCTGGAGGCCGGAAATGTCCTGTTTCCCAACTTCTGGTGGGCTCAGTAGGCTCGTGTTTCACCCTCCCCAGGCTCCAAAGGCTTCCCTAGAGCTGGGAGAGGGTAAAAACGCTCTCCCCCATCCCCCCGGAGGCTCTCTGGAAGCCAAAAACACCCTCCCAGAGCCTCTGTGTGAGCCAAAAATCAGCTGGCCAGCACACACATGCATGTTGGAGCTGATCTAGGGCAACAGCTCGCATGCCAGCAGATATGGCTCCGTGTGCTACCTGTGGCACCTGTGCCATCGCCATCACTGCTCTAAAACAATACCATGCATAGATAGATAGAGCTAATCCTTCCACCACCACACCCAAACATTCGGTCGGAACCTATGAAGATTCTTGGATGAAAAGCGAAATGTCTTCCTCAAGGAAAAAACATAGTCCAGTTGCCTTTTGAAAAATCACTTTTGACATCACTAGTATGCCATGTGTATGTCAAAACAGGATGCCTTTAAACGATTTGTCTTTCCTTTTAAAACTAGCTCTTTCTTCAAGAGCTGAAAGTAGCTGACATGAAGCTTTCTTTTAATATTTCACCCAGAAAATCAGTTGTGAGGTCAGGATGAGAAAGAGCAAGGGACCTTTTTCAAAAGCTGAGCTCTAGGGTCAGAGAAGGAACTGAACCTGGTTTTCTTTGTTTGCATTAATTTTGCATTAATCCCAAAATTTTCCCATCTCTAAAATGTAAGAAAAAAATAACTCTAGAAGGCATTATTAATTGATTGTTTGCCATTAATTCAGTGTGAACTCATGACTCATGAACAAATAGATTTTTCTCATGACAATGTGTTACTAATCTGGTCCTTGAGGTCTCCCAATGGTATACTCATAGCCATTGGTAATGGGGAAGGTATATGGGAATGTTGTGCTATAAGGATGATAAGGGAAATAAACAAATTTCAGAGTAACTACTAAATTATTCTGAAATCAGCCCTTATGCCAACTATTCCTTTTTAGTGAAGTGCTAAGATGACAGGGTAGAAAGATACAATTTTCCTCTTAAAATGTAAGGTGAAAGGGAAAAAAAGGTGATCCTGAGGTAAAAATATGTTTGCAACCAATAGATGTAATAACAGGCTTCTTTCAATGTATTTTATTAGCTTAGCAGAGCTATATATTTTTTTTTAAAAGGCATAAACTTAGTAGAATACTTAATAATATAAAATGTGGAACGTGCAGGAATCTAGAGACTCCATTGATGAATGTTCTTATTTTTCAAATTCCAACATCAGACTGCTGCATGCATTAACCTAAGATTAGAAATATTTTCCTGCTATGTGCAGGATTGCTTTTATAAATCTGTTTAAATTCTGCAAGGACCAAAATAAAAATTGTTGGCAAAAGAATTAAATATGAATTTTAATTTTCAATATAATTATGAAGATAATAATACTTCAATTTCATTCGATTGTCCCAGAGATGCTTTTTCAAAAGCCAACTGGATTTTCTTTGTTTTTCCTTGGAGACATTTCACTTTTCATCCAAGAAACTTCTTCAGTTCAGAATAAATGAACTCAGAAATGAAGAAGCTCCTTGGATAAGAAAAAGGTGCTGAAAAAGCATATTTCGGACAACCATAATCTGAATGACTGAAAATTTCCATACACAACTCATTTGATTGTTAGCACAAAAGCCTACAATTTTTTTCATATGCTTCTATCGGCAGCAAATATGCTTTACTTTAATTGTGTTACATTCTTTTTATTATGATAGGTAGGTAGACAGACAGACAGACAGACAGACAGATAGATAGATTCTGGGCCTAGAGTAAATAATCTCAGTTCCTCAATATGGCTGACTTGTGGAAGTGCAAATTGCTTTCATTCTCACCCTACATGAGAAATGTTCTTTGATTTCCTATCAATTCATAAAAAATAAAAGGAAACTGTTTAGAAAATATTTTTCTGCACCACTTTAAGAAAATAAAGCTTGTTCAAAAGTAAATAACAAAAGGATCTAGGAAAGATGCCAATCTTTCCCCCGACCCACAGAATAATACAATCAGATGTACAACGGAACTGAATGAAATTCTCTTAATGGTTTTCAACATAATAGGAAATAAAAGTTTCTGCTCTTGTGAAGGCTAAACTAATTGCTTTGTGCTGCCAAGAATTTATGTGTAATTCTTCTCTGACAAGTATCATGCAAAGAATGTCAAGATGGAAGAAAGCATCTAATTGCCATGACCAGAAGATTAAATCATACTGATGCTGATTTTCCCCTGCAGCTCACTGGAAATACCATTAGCACAAAGTTAGGAGTTTATGTCAGAGTAAATACACTACAAAAATATCTTTAGACACTGAATACAATAAAATGAAATCCCTAAAGCTCCAATCCCAAATGGGTGTAGTAAAAAGAAATACAACTGACAATAATGGGCTTAAGCCATAGGACAGTCTGGTATCATCTAGACTAGAAAATAATAAAAGTCTGTGCTGACCAATTGGCCCCCATCTTCACCCAAATCTTCAACAAATCACTAGAGGTGTGTATGTTCCTTCTTGCTTCAAATGCTCTACTATCATCCCAGTGCTGAAGAAGTCCTCCATCAAGGGACCGAATGACTACAAACCAGTTGCTCTAACATCTGTAGTTATGAAAACCTTTGAAAGGCTAGTGATGTCCCACTTGAAAACCATCATGGCTCCACTGCAATTTGCATATAAAGCAAATAGATCGACAGATGATGCTTTAATATAGCTCTGCACTACATGCTACAACATACCAGGCATTCTTAAAACTAAACTAAATCAGTTACCAGTACCTGAACACACTTGTAAGTGTATCACAAGCTTCCTAACAGACAGGAAGCAGCAGGTGAAGCTAGGCAAAATCACATCAGATACTTGTACAATTAGTACAGCCCCCCCCCCCCAGGCTGTGTACCCTCACCAATTCTCTTCTCTCTCTTGACTGCATGTCAAACAATCCATCTGTTAAACTACTGAAGTTTGCAGATAATACAATAATGATTGGTCCCACTCAAGACAACAATGAAACTGCATACAGACGGGAGGTTGAATAACTAGCCTTGTGGCGCGACTGGAACAATCTGGAACTGAACACATTCAAAACTGTAGAAATGGTAGTAGGCTTTAGGAGAAAACTTCCCACCCTACCACCTATTACTATACTAGACAACACAGTATCATTAGTAGAGACCTTCAAATTTCTAGGTTCTATCATATCTCAAGACCTAAAATGGTCACCTAACATCAAAAATGTCAACAAAAAAGCACAAAAAAGAATGTTCTGCACCAACTCAGGAAGCTCAAACTTCCCAACTGCTGATACAGTTCTACAAAGGAATCATTGAGCCTGTTATCTGCACCTCTATAACTGTCTGGTTTGATTCTGCAACCCAACAAGACAGACACAGACTTCATAGAATAATCAGAACTGCAGAAAAAACCTCCCTTCCATTGAGGACCTGTATACTGTATGAGTCAAAAAGAGGGCTGTGAAAATATTTATGGACCCCTTGCATCCTGGACACAAATTGTTTCAACTCCTATCCTCAAAACTTCGCTATGGAGCACTGCATACCAAGACAACTAAATACAACAAACAGTTTTTTCCTGAATACCATCACTCCACTAAACAAATAATTCGCTCACCACTGTTAAACTACTCACTAAGGCTGCATTACTATTACTACTAGTTTTTATCATTGTTCCTATCACCCATCTCCTCCCACTCATGACTGTATGACTGTAATTTGTTGCTTGTATCCTTACGATTTATATTAACATTGATTGTTCCCTGATTGTTTCCTTATTTGAGCCCTATAACAATGATTAAGAGGTGTACCTCATGATTTTTGACAAATGTATATTCGGTATATATTTTATGTACAGTACACTGAGAGCATATGCATCAAAGACAAATGTCTTGTGTGTCCAATCACACTTGGCCAATAAAGAATTCTATTCTGTTTTGTTCTGTTCTTTTCTACTCTACTCTACTCTATTTTAGTATTTACAGGATCAGTGCTTGTTTTGAAAGTTCCATGAGTCTGAACATGATTAAGATTTCTAGTTTTCTCTTGCATGCGAAAAACATTATTGATCATATCTAATATCTGAGAGGCAATCCCTTAAGGAAAGTTTAAAATGAGCTTGTGATATATGGGTTTAAAAATCAGAAAGGATAGTACAGTATATGTAAAGAACAAAATTATGATGTAATTTTAAAAGAGATATAGATTACAATACAAATGTATTTATGAACAGTATCAAAAATATTGGAACCTGTTTTTATCTTTTGATATTTTCTTTTTCCATTTCCATCCTTATTTATATTAGTCATTCTTTTAGTTTCTTGTTAATATTTGTATTGTTTTTTTTCTTAAAACTTCTTCAGTAAAAAGCATATTAAACAATAATATATTAAAAGCATGAAAAGGTTGCTTTGTTGTCAACTAATTATCAACTTCCAACATTTAGAATTGAAGGTGACAGATGTGACATATGAAATATATGCATTATTTGTCCATAAAAGATATAATAATAATAATAAACAGATACAAATAAAGTTACTTCATCGGGGTTGGCCTAAAATATTGGGATAGGTACCAAGCATATGCTGCTTTCCTACTGATATGCATTCCAAAATTCTTTGCAATTTAGTCGTGCGCGTATTCCAATGATAACTCACCCTTTCTTCTAAGAGGTCATGTAGGGATCTTGCCTCATTTTATCCCCATGACTTTGAGCTAGCTTGGAGTGAGACTGAATAATAAAATTGGCCACAAATTACCCAATTCGCTGCATAGTCCAACACCTTCTATGCTGTTCTATATTGGCTTGTAGCACACTGCACACATTTTGATGATTAGCAGGGTTTCATTGTTATCCCAGCAAATGGCTTACATTTTGTGCACTGTTGCATTACTCTTAATCTTTAGATTGAGTGATTTAAAATACTGCAATCAGTCAATGATTAAACCATCTTTGTCCAGTAAAATCATTGCAGTAAGGGACATAATAAGTATTGGAATTAAAGCCAGAATTTTTACTTTTACTTTTTTAATGGTTTCAGCTAAGAAAGCTGAGAAATGAAAGTTTATTGAGACCAAAAAAATGTAATTTTCTACATTAGGGATATTTAATTTTTAAGGTTTTCTAAACAAAGGAGGAGCCACTTACATATTCATGGGAATTAGGCAGAATGTAGCATTTTAGATTATTCCTGCATAAATAGAAACACATTTTCCATTCCCAAAGCTAGTGAGTTATTAGCAGGAAGGCCTACAACTCATAGAGTACATGCTTTATGCAAGATCCAATCTGGGTCAGTAAACGGGACCAGAGGTTTTTGCTCCTGAGCTTTCAGACTCATACTGGAGCCCATCTTCAGGGAACTTCTCTCTAGCAGAGTGTGGGGCATTCATAGTTCCTGTTGTAAGGCTTTTTAGATGTTCAAATATAGATGGGCTCCTTTGGCCCTGGTGACTAACCCAGATTGGATCCTGCAATATTATCCTGGGACATGTATATTCTTCTTCATACATGCTTTATCCTCAAAAGGACCCAGAGTCTGTCAGTTTTAGGAATGAATAAAAAACTCCTGTCCAAAAATCTATAGCTGCTACTAATATATTCACCTAAGAACCAATAGTCTGACTTTGTACAAGTTATTCTACATTTCCTATGTTTCTTTCTTTTCATGAGTTTCAAAATGTAAACAAAAACCAAAAAAACACCTCAGCTCCATCTCTCTGATTTTTCTAAACAAGAATAAGTGAATTTTATTGGCCTGGCTAATATGCTCTGATAGAAACGGGATTGTTCTGTATTCTTTTGCACAGGACACATCATCACCAGGAAGTATAGATAAGACATTTTCAACTATTCAACTATAGTACCTGGATATTGGATACATATTTCATTCAGAGTTGATAATGACTGTAACAATATATATAAAGCCAGCCAACAAGCCAACCACCCAGCTATTCAGTGGTAAATAACTCAGTCCAAACTTTTTGTTTAAAAATTTGCTCACAATCAGTGAAAGGCTACCATACTAATAACATGCATACCACCTGTTGTGCATCACTCTAATTTTTGCTTTGGTGAGCCAACACTACTAGACAGGAGGCCATGTACTAGTATAAAGTATCAGCCAGCCAAGAGACAATTTAGAACCACAACATTATAATACAATCTGAAAACATCTTTCAATGCTTTGCTCATCACCCTTACATATATCCCTAATCCTCTCCACAAAGAATGAGTACTGTTTTTACTTACAATTTCACCTCTGGATCCCTTTTCTCCTCTGTGTCCCTGAGAAAAAAATGGAATTAAATTAATATTTCATGTCAGCCATCATTCAATCATACTGAGATGTACTGATATCTAAGCACTTAGATGAATAAATACATCAATAATAATTCTGCTGTATGAATATTCACAGAAAGGCATTTACTTTTTTACTGAATGAAAATTAAAAACTTTGTAAAAAGTTAGCACATTATACTATAGTTCAACTAATTAAAACTAGCTACGAATTTACATTGCATTTTTTAAAAAATAAACCTTTCTGTTTTAGTTTCCATGTACAGTACCATATTTTTTCAGAGTATA
This sequence comes from Erythrolamprus reginae, assembly GCF_031021105.1. Classification (NCBI taxonomy): domain Eukaryota; kingdom Metazoa; phylum Chordata; class Lepidosauria; order Squamata; family Dipsadidae; genus Erythrolamprus; species Erythrolamprus reginae. The sequence goes on along the minus strand of NC_091952.1, from coordinate 128,992,018 downwards.
AGATGTATCTTTTTCCCCTCTAAAAGAGGCTAAAAATTGGAATGTGTCTTATACTCAGAATGTAGCTTTCACTAAGCTTTTTTCCAGCCTTAACAAGATGCTAACAAGTTAAGCGATCTTTCATGCTTTGCTAGAAAAGCGATCTTCCCTTTCCTTGTCTTTTACAAAGCTGCTCCCTCTTGTCACAGGTGGGCTTCTGTGCTTTAGAAGCTCCTTTTCAGTCCTAATGCCAGTAAAAGTATCTTCCCTGCTTTGCTAGCAAGCAATCTTCCACCTTTCCCCCCCCCAGTCCTAACGAAGTGCTAACCAGCGAAGCAATCTTCCGTGCTTTACTTGCAAAACAATCTTCCCTTTGCCTGCTTTTCCCATCTTTGAAGAGAGAGAGGTAAGGCAAGTGTTTTAGAAACTGTTTTTTATCTCCAACCAGAGGATAAAAAGCAAGCACATATGCTCAGCAAACTAATGCATTGAAGCTGTCAGAATAAGCACTAGCCAGATGAATACCTGGTTAGGCAAATTATTTTTCCCCTATTTTCTTCTCCAAAAACTAAGGTGCATCTTATACAACCATTTATGAAATTTCCATTTATTTCAACTTTTAAAATCAATATTCCTTAGCATCAAAAATGTTTGTGTACTAAGAACAACATATCTTAGGAAAAACAAAGAAAGCATTACATATAAGAATAAACAACAAAGGCAGATTTCAAATTGTGATGAGCTGCACTTACAGGTCTGCCAGCTGGCCCAACAGCACCGTCATAACCTGCAGGGCCTTTGTTTCCCTGAAAACCAAAAGGAAAATAATTTGTAGACCAATAACTGAATGCAAATCTTCTTATGTAAATGTCATGTTATGTCATACTTTTATTTGCATTCCATAACCAAGCGTATAATAATTTTAAACTATTTTCTGGGTACAAATAAATGTACAACATAAATTTAGTTTATCTCATTTTTATTTTCATATTTTGCTTTGCATTTCAGAGAGGCATTTATGAAATTTTAAATAATGTACTAAAAGTAAAAGAATTTGACTTCTGTTTATTTAAAGCAGCGAGCAAGTATTAAATTTCATGTATACATTTTGTGTTTAGATTAGCAGAAATCTCATCTAGTATACTACAAGCTGTAATTTAAGTAAATAAGTAACATTACCACTATTTTTTTCTAATGAAGTTATATTGCTTTACCAAGCAAAAATAATACAATTTTATAAAGTTATTTTGATTATTTCTTTCACTCAAATATTTTTGCTTGAATGGAAAGACAAAGATATGTACTGTACTTTATTAGGTTATTGCTGTCTAACTATTTTCCTCTAAAATGAATTTTAAAAAAACCACAAATTAAAAAATCAGTAAAACAATTCTGAAGTAAATGTATAAAACCAATAATAAAAACTAACATTAGTCATACTGTAATAAAGCTTTAAAGCCTATATATAAATATTCAAGGAGGAGGTCAAGTTTATTTTGTGCAGGAGGAAAAGATTGGTCTATATAAGGAAAATCTTTTTCCCCCTTAATGATATATTTATTACTAATAATTGTTTGGGAAAGGCTCAAAGTTATATAGCAACATAGCTTAGACTTATATACTGCTCTATAGTGCTTTATAGAACTCTCTGAGCAGTTTACAACTTCAGCATATTGCCCCATATGTGAGGTCAACAGTGGATAGTCTAAGAGTAAAATTTTTGGTGATGAAACTACAGAGTCAGGTAATGAATTTCAGGCATTAACTATTCAATTGCTGAAGTATTTTCTACAATCAAGTTTGGAGCAGTTTACTTTGAATTTGTATTGGTTGTGTGCTTGTGTATTGTTGTGTTTGAAGCTGAAGTAGTTGTTGACAGGAAGGATGTTGTAGCAGATGATTTTATGAGCTAAGCTTAGGTCATGTCGAAGGTGATGTAGTTCTAAGCTTTCTAAGCCTAGGATTTCCAGACTGGTTGCATAAGATATTCTGTTGCGAGTAGAGGAGTGGAGGGTTCTTCTGGTAAAGTATCTCTGGACACTTTCTAATGTATTTATGTCCAAAATGTGCTGTGGGTTCCAGACAGATGTGCTGTATTCAAGCATTGATCTGGTGAAAGTTTTGTATGCTCTGGTTAGTAGTGTGATATTACCAGAGCGGAAGCTACAGGTTAACAACTCCTGAAGCCTTTTTGGTGATGTTGTTGCAGTGGGCTGTAGGTCATTTGGTATGAGTATTCTAAGGTCTTTTACAAAGTGTGGGTTGTCTGCAAGGTCTTGTCTATTCAGCTTGTATTTGGTGTTCTGATTCTTTTTGCAAATATGTAGGACAGAGCATTTGTTGGTTGAGATTTGTAGTTGCAGGATGTTTGACCATTCTGACACAAAGTCAAAGTCTTTTTGGCAGGTAGCAGTGTTATCGATGGGGCTGAAGAGTTTTACCTCATCGGCGAAAAGAACACAGTTGCTTGTAATGTGATCGCAAAGGTCCTTTATATAGAGTATGAAGAGTGTTGGTCCTAGTATGCTGCCTTGGGGTACACTGCTATTAACAGGAACAGGATTAGATAGGGAGTTCCCTATTTTGACCACTTATTGTCTGTTTGATAGGAACACAGTTATCCAGTCATGTAAAGGTCCAGAGATGCCGTAGGATTTCAGTTTTAGAAGTAGTTTATTGTGAACCACTGAGTCGAAGGCTTTACAGAAGTCCATGTAAATTGCATCTATTGATTTGCCCTGATCAAGATGGATAGTCCATATGTTTTTCCAGTATAGGAGTTGCAGGTTACAGGATAATTTTTTTCTGAAACCAAATTGTTTGTTAGAGAGTAGGTTGTTAGTTTCTAAGTGGAGGGTAATGGATAGGTTTATGATTGATTCTATGACTTTGCATGTGACGCAGCATAGAGAGATTGATCTGTAGTTTTCTATTAGAGTGGGATCTCCTTTTTTGAAGATGGCTAGCTGACCTTGGCTAGTGACCATAGGTTTGGTAGGGAACTTGTCCTGAAGAATTTTTCAAAAATTATGCTTAGTGGTTCAGCTATGGCTGTGGAGAGCTTTTTTATGAAGTATACACATAGTCCATCAGGCCTGATTGATAGAAAAGGTTTTAGGCCATGTAGTGCTTTTTCAACGTTGTGAAGTCTATTTGTGTTAAATCGTTGTGATTATTTGTGGTACGACAAGGGAATTTGGGGCATGAGTCGTTGCTGTTTACAAAGATTGAGACAAACAATGTGTTGAAGAGGTTAGCTTTGACTGTTTCTTGTAGCATTGTTTGTTGTTGGGTCCTTTTAGTGGCGGGATAGGTCTCAAGTCCTTGAGTTTGTTATTTACAACAAATACAGACTTAATACGAGTCTGTTTTTTCACTATTATCTTTATCACTCACAGCTGCCGAGGGGAGAAGAGGAAGGGAACAGAGGTCAAAAGCAGCGTGGCTTAGTTAGCTTCAGTCAACTATATCAGTTCTGATCTCCTGGACTTTGCCGAAGAAAGGGTTACTAGATCTAAGATGGCAGTAGGGGCAGCAGGAGTGGCGGTACCAGCCAGCCGTATTGTAGCGATGCACTGGATGTTTTACTCACGGATTTCACCATTCTGATCCCCTGGACTTTACCAAAGAATGGATCTCCATGGTTCCGGGCAGTGGTGGGCAGTGATAATTGTTTCCTGATGAATGGAATTAGATTTGGGACTTACTTCATGTACAGATTTGCTAAGATGTTCTCCTATTTATGTCTGAGCTCAATAGCAGAAAGGAGAAGCTTCTCAAGACAGATGGACCTCTTTATGTTTACATCAACTGATTCAGGAGCGTCCTTTTATTGGACTAACTCCTGAATGCCAATCAACCTCCTGCTTCTTCACAGTCTTACAAAACCTACACCTGAGACAATAATGGCAAGTGGAGTTTGACTTGTGAGGAACACTCTCATGTGGTATCTGCAAAAATTAAACTCTGATGGTATAGAAGGAAAACCTGAAACTTTAAGTCATGCTAAACTATCTAGAAAACATACAATCAGATTCAAAAGATAAAACTTATATACCTATATCTTATCCATATCAAAGACAGCAACTTTAGCAATTTATCTTAAAACCTGGGGATGAGGTTCAGGTACCCATGATTTTAAAATAACTGTGATTGTTTATTTTGGTTTTAAGCATACCGAGGATAGCTTTATCTGAATGTTTTTTCACTTTTCTTTGGAGAGTCTCAACTCTGATCAGCAGGCGCTCTCAGGACCAGAAGTTGCCCATTGAAAAGCCTTGATCAGCTGTCTAAAATATTACAACTTTTTAAAAAATATAGTAGACATTGCCATCTGGTGGCCAAAACTAATGTTTGTTTTTTTTCAAATATGAAATTAGGTCAGCTATTTAGATTCTACACAGGGGTTGCCACCAAACCTGGCAACTTTAAGACTTGTGGACTTCAACTCCCAGAATTCTCCAGCCAGAATTCTGAGAGTTGAAGTTTAGAAGTCTTAAAGTTGCCAGGTTTGAAGACCTCTGTTCTACAAGAAGAGGATATTTGTAGCTCGTGGAGTCCTCAGTGTTCTATGAGCTTGACAAAATCCAGAAAGTGGTTGAGAATTCCTGGAAGCCTGGAACTCTGACCAATCAGCCATCAACAAGCACATAAGCAACATTTACATATCATTCATAAGGGACAAACAAAAAATATATCAGCTCAACAATCATGCAGTAAACAATAAACCTGATCAAGGATTTACTGACTCAGATAATAAAACCGTAAACAACTACCTAATCCAGGAACTATCAAGAAGAAAACACTCCCACTAATGCTCACTGGGCAAATTACTACATATAGAGAGTAAAACCAGGGGTGGGCTACTGCCTGGACAGGGGGGAACTCAGTGGTGTAGCAAAAATGGAGCTCCATCTCAGAGCACCCAATTTGCACTGAAAGATGTTGAAAGAAAATGCAGGGCTTCCTGCATAAAGCCACGCCCATTAGTAAAACTTTTGGCAGCCCTTCACTGAGTAAACCCCATTCCCTTCTAGCACTGAAGATATATTCTAGTTGAAAAATGCAACATCTGCAAGGAAACAACCAAGCTAAGAGAGCACTAAGGCTCTACTAAGATATTTTAGTCAACTACAGCAAGAGCAATCACCATAGGTCCATCTTGCATTAAGAACACTTGAGCTCATGCAAGGCTTTGGCAGAGCAAAGCTGCAATATGATAGACAACAGCTTTGGCATTTGATTTGTGTCACTGCAGCTAATTAAGTTGTTTATCTTGATTTTAGATATGTATTGATATTTATTTATTTATTTATTCCTTCCTTCCTTCCTTCAATTTTTATGCCGCCCTTCTTCTTAGACTCAGGGTGGCTTACAACATGTTAGCAATAGCACTTTTTAACAGAACCAGCATATTGCCCCCACAATCTGGGTCCTCATTTTAACCACCTTGGAAGGATGGAAGGCTGAGTCAACCTTGAGCCGGTGATGAGATTTGATATGTATAGATATGACTGTAACCTACTTACAATTGACTGCCCTGGTGTGATAGCTGTAAACAAACAAATAAGTCTTGATATTCATATAAATAGGTAAGAACTACTTACTATTTCACCTATTGGGCCTTTGGGTCCCAAAATTCCAATTAAGCCATAATCACCATCAGGGCCCTAAAAATACAACACAACACTATTTATTTGTGAGTTTCTATTTATTTATCATATGCACAACAATAGGATAAAAACCAGAGATATAAAAACAACACATACATACACACACACACACACATACACATTATATTATTCAGTGGCCTCATGTACATGTTAAAAAAAGATGAAAAAGCCCTGAGCCCCCACACAGTATGGGCCCAAGAAGTGGACTTCTCATTCCATGTAATCTTTGATCTTCCATTTAATTCCATATGTCATAAAAGATGTTTAATATTTATTTAAACTGGTCGCAAAGAAACCACATACCTTGGGTCCTGGAAATCCTTGAAATCCCATCAAACCTTGATCTCCAAATTCTCCCTGTAATATTTTTAGACAAAAGGATTAATAATTTGGAATGACATCTTAATAGATACTTTACGTACCACAGCAGATACATACAGCGAGTCCTTTCTGGCCAGGAAGTCCTGGTGGGCCTTGATCACCTTGTGTACCTGGAAGTCCTCTTCTACCTTGCTTTCCTGGATGTCCCCGAAGCCCTTGTTCACCCTGCAGCAAGCCACAATAAGAATGAATACATATTCTCCAAGAAAGAAAGGAAGCCACCAGCCTTCACAGCTATACTAGACAGGAAACGGACCAGATGAGCTACTTCTACTCTGCTATAAACTACATTAACAGAATCTTGCAAGACTAAAATTTGTACTTATTTTGTATATGATTATGTCTATACATATACTTGCTATCTTGTATGTGTTTGACAAACAAATCTCCCACAATTTCCTTTACAACCTGAGAAGTTAGGGAGGGTCCCTTTTGTGCTTCTTTCTGCAGTCATTATGCAGTTATGGGTTGTATAGTCTCTTATCTGATCACTGTTCCCTAGGTTACAGGTTCAAGTCCCAGTATCTTTCTCGCATACCATTACATTACCAAAGAATCTTCTGTTATTAATAAAAGCAATTAAAATAATTTTTAAAAGTTTATGCACAACTTGGTTTTTACTGTATTATTTCATAAGCCACTCCATATCATATTGGAGTGTCTTATAAATGTATTTATTTTATTTAGTATGTTTAGTATATCCTTCTGAGGTGGGTAAAATGAGAACCCGGATTGTGGGGACAATATGCTGGCTCTGTTAAAAAATACTATTGTTAACATGTTGTAAGCCATCTGGAGTCTAAGGAGAAAGGCAGCATAAATATATATATGTCACATGTTTTTTTGCTGAATTTGAAAATTAAGGGAGACTAGGATAGATCTATTTCGGCCTTATTTTGGCCTCATCAGCTAGCCATACCTACTGGGACTTGAACCTGTAACCTTTGCCTTGTATGGCAGAGAATTATCCTCTGGGCTACAGTATCCAATCCCTTCAGCTCATATTCCCTTCATATATATGGCATACAACACAACAGCAGTTGCAAACTCCATAAAACATTAAAAAAACCACCAAAGTACCTTTAGTCCTGGGAGACCAGGGCTTCCTGGCACACCTGGTAAACCTTTTGGTCCATGACTCCCAGGATATCCTGCCATTCCAGCTATTCCTGGGCTTCCTCTAGTACCCTTGACAAACAAAAGGCAGTTAAACAGAGTCCCTTAAGTCAGCCATCCCCATTTGTTTTTTAAGCAGAGGACAAATACAAGTTTTAATATATTCAGAATAACCACTATTATTTTACATATAAATTTGACTAGCCATAATCACACACTGTGATGCTATACTCCTGAAATAATCATGCCATTACAATAAGTACCACATACAAAGATGATGCTAGCTAAAGTATCAGATATGATAGCATAAATAATGCAGCATAAATGAAATCTAACTCCATAACTAAATTCTAATTCAGAAATCACTCACCACATTTCGCAAAACTGCAAACATCAATATCAAAGTAACTACCTATACTGGTCAGAAATTCCACCAATATAACAAGATAAAGGTGGCTCCAATTAAGACAAAAAGGAGTTCTTGAAGATGACCATCTATTTTATTGGGAAAATGTTGTGAACATACGGAAGGCACTGCTTGTATTCCCATTGAAGCACATTCTGTTTCTACATTTATTTATTTATTTATTATTTGGATTTGTATGCCGCCCCTCTCCGAAGACTCGGGGCGGCTCACAACAAGTGAAAAACAATCCAATACATAATCCAATTAATTAAAATATTTAAAAATTTTAAAAAAAACCTATACTAACATACACACACACAAGCATACCATGTATAAATTCAACGTGCCCAGGGGGAGATGTTTAGTTTCCCCATGCCTGACGGCAAAGGTGGGTTTTGAGGAGTTTACGGAAGGCAGGAAGAGTAGGGGCAGTTCTGATCTCCGGGGGGAGTTGGTTCCAGAGAGTCGGTGCCGCCACAGAGAAGGCTCTCCCCCTGGGGCCCGCCAACCGACATTGTTTAGTTGACGGGACCCGGAGGAGGCCCACTCTGTGGGACCTAATCGGTCGCTGGGATTCATGCGGCAGAAGGCGGTCTCGGAGATATTCTGGTCCGATGCCATGAAGGGCTTTAAAGGTCATAACCAACACTTTGAATTGTGACCGGAAACTGATCGGCAGCCAGTGCAGACTGCGGAGTGATGGTGAAACATGGGCATACCTGGGTAAGCCCATGACTGCTCTCGCAGCTGCATTCTGCACGATCTGAAGTTTCCGAACACTTTTCAAAGGTAGCCCCATGTAGAGAGCATTACAGTAGTCGAACCTCGAGGTGATGAGGGCATGAGTGACTGTGAGCAGTCCCGGTCCAGATAGGGCCGCAACTGGTGCACCAGGCGAACCTGGGCAAACGCCCCCCTCGCCACAGCTGAAAGATGGTTCTCTAATGTGAGCTGTGGATTGAGGAGGACGCCCAAGTTGCGGACCCTCTCTGAGGGGGTCAATAATTCCCCCCCCCCAGGGTAATGGACGGACAGATGGGATTGTCCTTGGGAGGCAAAACCCACAGCCACTCCGTCTTATCCGGGTTGAGCTTGAGTCTGTTGACACCCATCCAGGCCCCAACAGCCTCCAGGCACCGGCACATCACTTCTACCGCTTCGTTGACTGGGCATGGGGTGGAGATGTAAAGCTGGGTATCATCGGCAAATTGATGATACCTCACCCCATGTCCTTGGATGATCTCACCCAGTGGTTTCATGTAGATGTTAAATAGCAAGGGGGAGAGGACCGACCCCTGAGGTACTCCACAAGGGAGAGACCTCGAAGTCGACCTCTGACCCCCCACTAACACCGACTGCGACCGGCCAGAGAGGTAGGAGGAGAACCACTGAAGCACAGTGCCTCCCACCCCCAACCCCTCCAACCGGTGCAGAAGGATACCATGGTCGATGGTATCGAAAGCTGCTGAGAGATCGAGGAGCACCAGGACAGAGGATAAACCCCTGTCCCGGGCCCGCCAGAGATCATCCATCAACGCGACCAAAGCAGTTTCCGTGCTGTAACCGGGCCTGAAGCCCGACTGCTGGGGACCTAGATAATTGGTTTCTTCCAAGGACCGCTGGAGCAGGAGTGCCACCACCTTCTCGACAACCTTCCCCATAAAGGGAAGGTTGGAGACTGGACGATAGTTGTTGAGTACGGCTGGGTCCAGGGAAGGCTTCTTGAGGAGGGGGCACACAAGCGCTTCTTTATAGAGTGTTGGAAAAATTCCCCTCCCCAAGGAAGCGTTGGTAATCTCCTGGGCCCAGCTCCGTGTCACCTCCCTGCCGGCCGAGACCAACCAGGAGGGACACGGATCCAGTAGACAGGTGGCGGAACTCACAGCTCCAATGGCCTTGTCCACTTCATCAGGTGTCACCAGATCAAACTCTTCCCAGACAGGTGGACAAGTATGTGCCCCAGTCACCTCGACTGACTCATTGTCAGTCGACTCTGTTTTACAATTGGAGTCGAGATCAACATAGGTTGATCTTATGCTACAATATAAAGTAAGTAAAGAGATGGAACTTGCATTAGTGAATTTTTGACAAAGTTCCTTCCCAAAGGAAAATGGCTGGCATTATTTGAGTGGGAAGTGATATCTGTAGCAAAATACTGACATTCTATTCTTGTCTAAAGTTTGCTAGTGCACATTACTGATGATGCAATTTTTAAAGACCTACGCCATCAACATCAGAATAAAATTAGTTCAACTGTTACTCACAGGAAGGCCCTGTTGTCCAGGTAACCCTGCTTTTCCAGGATTGCCAGGTACACCTTCTGGTCCAGGGTTGCCAGCTACACCTTTCTGACCAACAGGACCGGGTTCACTCTGAAATAAATGTGAATTCTATTTGAGAGGCCCACACCATCTAGACCAGATGTTGTCAACCTTTCTAATTCTGCGACCCTGTAATACAGTTCCTCATGTTGTGGTTATCCTCGACCATAACATTATTTTCGTTGCTACTTCATAACTGTAATTTTGCTACTGTTATGAATTATAATGTAGATATCTAATATGCAGGATATATTTTCATGTTACAAATTGAACATAATTAAAGCATAGTGATTAATCACAAAAACTATATATATATTTATATATTGGATGCATTAAGTCACTATAGTTTCTGGACCTGGTGAGTTATTATTTTTTTGTTTGTGGATTCGGACATTGTAATTTCCTCATTTAGAATTTCTTTTTCCATTTCAGCTATCTGTTCTATATTTGTGTCTTGCAGATATTTTTGTACATCCTTTTCTTTTCTTTTATTTCATCTTTACTATATAAGTTGCCATAATATTGGATTATAGTATTTTTTTCTCTATTCCTAATAATAAAATAATATAAACTAAACATATCTATATCTATATTAGTAACTACTTAAAGTAGAATCACTTGATTGATCAATTTACTCACAGGCATTCCAGGTTTCCCGGGCTGACCACTTGATCCTTTTTTGCCAGTACCACCCTATAAATTTCAAAATATTCATGAGCTCACCAACAAAATCTATCACTTAGGATTCTGAATTTTTCCACCATATTTTTTATTGTTTATTTATAAAATTTATAGGCTACACATCTGACCTGTGAGACTTACAGTGATAAAAAATAAAACTATATAAACTAAAAACAGAAGTAATATAAAATATAGAACATCACAGGCCAATTAAAAGATGACAGGATGGGAGCAGGATGGGGAGGATGTGGGATTCATTGTTAAGCAATCAAACGTCCACCTCCACTGTGACAATCCCCCACAGGGCAGAGAAGGCTCTTCTCCTGGATCCCCCCAGTCAGAATATTACGCTAATGGGGTCCATAGCCCAATAAGAGGAAGGGATGGCCAATCCCAGTGGGATGAGATGGCCCCTCAAGTAGCCTAGACCCATACCATGGACCCATACCATGAGGGGCTTTAAAGGTGATTACCAACACTTGAATTGCATTTGAAAGTAGACTGGCAACCAATGCAGTTCATGGAACAGTGGTGTTACATGAGCCATTCTTAGGGACCCAAGAACTACCGATGTCACCGCATTCTGTAACACCTGTAGCTTCCGAATGCTATCTATAGCCCCATGTAGAGTGCTACTTTCACCAGTCTATCCATAAAATGATTAAGGTCGGAATGATGGAGTTCATTCTTGGCACTACTTCAAGATTATGAACTGACTACATATTCTTTAAGATGTTTGTCCATTTACCACAAAACATTTTTCTATTGAGAGACATGCTATTGAGCTATAAAGACATGCAGCTTAATAAAATGTGTTTTTTTCAGTCTCAGATTGTGACATATCTTCAGAATACAATTCTACTGAAGCAAAAGTCAGTTTAAAGTGGGAGTTTGAGAGTACAATTGTCATTATAAGAGCAAACACAGTATCATTACTTAAAAATCAATTGAAGTATTATTTAGAAATTAATTGCTTAGATTTTTTTCATTGGAATTTGCCCAATAGACCAAGCAGAGATGAATTATGCTACAATCCATATTTTCTCTCCAAACAGAATCAAGTGTATATTTACTGTAGTCATGATCCAGAGAACACCAGTGCCTTGTAAGATTACAGATAATGCTTAGCAATAGCAAGAGCCGAGGTGGCGCAGCAGGTAGAATGCTGTACTACAAGCTGACTGTAAATCTGTAGGTCAGTGGTTCAAATCTCATCACCAGCTCAAGGTTGACTCAGCCTTCCATCCTTCTAAGGTGGGTAAAATGAGGACCCAGATTGTGGGGGCAATATGCTGGCTCTGTTAAAAAGTGCTATTGCTAACATGTTATAGGCCGCTCTGAGTCTAAGGAGAAGGGTGGCATAGAAATCGAATGAATAAATAAATAAATAAATAAATAAATAAATAGCACTTAGACTTATTTTTCCATTGTCAATCCTTTTCACTTTTCTTCTTGCTTTAGCTACACTCGAATATTAACATTTGATCTGTATTGCCACTGGTTTTGTCTCTGTTGGCTCAGCCCCATCCCATACTCTGACCTAGGCACTTCTTTCCTAGATACCTTTTCCTGGCTCTAAGCAGGATATCACTGATGATAGTATTCAGCCTGTGGCAGTTCAAAAAAAAATGTGGTGGCAGTGCTCTATCTAGGTAAGGGGTGTCTTTTTTATTTATCCAGTCACATGGATTCATGGAGATAACTTGAGTACATGGGGAAATGAATGTGTGTGAGTTATTATGCAAATGATGCCATAATTCATTTTTTTCATTTTGACATCATCACCGCTTATTTTGGATGTAGCTGAACTCAGTAGCTTCATCAATACCGTTTATATCACCCTACCCTTTTGGGATGAAAATAGACTTACAACATAGCAATAAAAATAACAAATAAAGTGCCATATTTTTCAGAGCATTCGCACCTTAGTTTCTGTCTACCAGGTATTCATCTGCCTAGCCTCTTCAATCGGGTCAGCTTCAGCGCATAAGTTCATTGGTTTTGAGTGTGCATGCTTTTTATCCCCTGGTTGGGGATAAAAAACAGCTTCTAAAGCACAGCTGATCTTTGGAGAGGAAGCAATGAAAACAGCAGGCGAAGCGCGGAAGATCACTTCACTCGCTAGCGCCTTGTTACGGCTAGAAAAAAGTTTCGAAAAAGCTACATGCACCCAAATTTTCAGACTCTTTTTTGGGGAGGGATATGTCTTATACTATGAAAAATATGGTATTTATAGTTTTAAAAGCAGGGGTCTCCAACCCCTGGGCTGGGGACGAGTACTGGGCTGTGGCCCATAGAGAATCTGGCTACACAATTAGCAGGGCAAATGTGCAAAGCTTTATTTGCACAGGGTTAGATTATGTGCATAAAAACATTCCCTGCCCTCCCCCTTCCTCTGCTCTTACTCCCGCCACCTGTCTGCAGAGCCAAAAAGATTGAGGATTGCTGCTTTAAATCATTGAATAACTTTAATTTTGAACTTTTTTCCTAAATTTTTCTACTTTCTACTTACTTGAGATCCTCTTTCTCCTTTTGGTCCTTGCTCACCCTGTTCACCTGGCTCACCCTTTGAGAGAAGAAAACAGTGATATGGATAATGTTTGTATCATATCTAACCTGAGGATAAATGCAGATTTTCTCACTTTCATTTGGGGGGGGGGGGGGGATGCAGAATTACAATGTAATTTATTAAAGACTTACTGGGGGCCCTTGTTGTCCAATAGCACCTCTAAGTCCTGGGAGTCCTGTGTGACCCTAGAAACAAGAGAACCTATTCTTGATTAAGGAAGTCTTCATTTCTTTCAAGAGTGTAAATTCTAAAATGCTAAGTCTTGCTTTAATTAACTGATGGCGCAAGAAAACAGCACCTCACTGAGATAATTTTCATATATATATCTATGTTACAAGAGAAGGGTAGAAATACAAATCAAAAGGCAAATAATGCCATTCAAAGGGGGTGTTACAAATACATACACACATAAACATATTCTTTGATGTAGTATGTTAAGATCTATTTACACAAACACACACACACTCTTCTTAAAAATCTTGTATGCCATTTTTGCTTGTTTATAAGTCTAAAATCTATTCTCCTAGATGCCTTGTGGTATCTGTAAGATCTTGCTGCTTTTTATTAAATGGATGGAAGCCCCTTTGTGGCATATTCTCTGCACTCTTTAGCTGTAAGGGTGATGTGAAATCCAAGCCTGTTCCTAGTCTAAGTTCTGTAGGATGCTAACATGAATATGATATTAGTTATCAAAACAAAAACAAAGAAGTTTTAACCTTATTTATTTCCCAGTGCCCAAATCTTTTTATTTATTTTCCAAGTTTTCATTCTGATAAACTGATCCTGAATTTCCTTTAGGGTTTAGTTTTTATGTACAATTAGTTCTTATGCTTTCCATTTCCCCCCCCAAATAATCAATGTTTGTCCTGATTTTATTTTTAAGAGATGTTCAGATATGTGTACAAGAGAGTCATGTTGCTGTAAGTTCACTACAAGTAGCATGTACATAAACACCAAAATAATTTTTACCATGTAACCTATGTCACCAGGTTCTCCTCTCTCTCCCCGTTCACCAGTCGGACCCTAGAGAAATAACCATAAAGAATCCAGACTGTTTAAAATTTCATTTGAAATACAGTTACTGCATTTTTTTTTTTTACAAAATATCATATCTCAGGGGAGAAAGGAAGGAAAAACAAGATGTTAGCAAATTCCAAAACACTGCAAAGCATCAGTGAAATTTAATTTGTTATTAGTTCTACAGAGCTGAAAGAATATATAACCACACGAGTTAAAGTGCTGTCTAAAAATACTTAGGTTTTGAATCATTCATGCTTAAAACCTAAACATTTCAAACTGTAAAGCAGAACTGGTTAGAGTTTTTACAGTAGATGCTAGAAAGTTTAAGGAAATGACTCCTCATAATAAAAATTTGAATTTACATAGAATGTTAAAGCAACTACTTAAGTGATTCACACTATTTCATACAATATATTTTGGCTGTCTAACATCTTTATATACAGAGTACTATTATGCTTTCATATGGATGGTCAAAACCTTAAATGGATTAGTTAAATCTGTCCATGCATTTATTAGTTCCTACATCAGTGAGATAGCTCCTATCTCTTCAGTGTTTTCCTTTATTATTTTCAATCCAGATTGAAAATTAACCCAGTGTATAACTAATATTACTATTAACCTCTTAACCATAGTCTAAGAACCAGGAATTCCATCAATAGGGTGTAGTGCAAGCATATACATGCAAATTGTATCTGTTTATACAATGTTGACTATAATTTTCTGGCTAAAGAAAGACCTACTGGTTCACCTAGGGGCCCAGGTGGTCCTAGCATTGAGCTGTCTTCCCCAGGGTAACCCTATAAGGAAAATAAAATCAGTCATTTATTAATCATGAAGTCTATTTTTTGTAAAATACATAAATTATGCATACTTTCTTTAATACATGTCATAAACTATTGTGCAATTTATATAATGGGTTGAGTTTGTGACAGCAATCTTCAACATAATGAGTTCGTAACTCTTTGTTTTGAAGAACTATGAAGTTACACAAACAGTTAGCTACAATACAATTATATGTACAGTATGTCTTTTTGAAAGTAAATCTCATTAAGATTGATGAAACTTACTCTCAGTAGCATACAACAATATACATTTTATAATTTGTCAAGTCCTTTGATGTAGAATGTTAAAATCTATTTACACTATTAATAAAAAAGTCATAACTTAGGTTTTTTTTAACATTGATTAAATGTATTTTGTATTTATTTGTGAAATTTATATGCTGTCCAAAATAACTGGCTTACAAAATAACGACGGTTAATAAAAATACTGTAATTGCCTTATACATTAGATACAAATATTTTCAGCAACAGCTGTTTTAGTTAGCTAAATGCTAGCTTTCAGTCTCCAATGCTAAATCTTTGTAAGCAGAAAAACCAAACTTTTGATTCAGAGTTCATATGCTTTCCAAGTAAAGCTGCTTATCATTAACGTCAACATGTTCAGGTAAATTCATATGTTCACCCCTTCAACAAGCCGCACTCTTTGAAGCTACACTTTCTCTTTTAATGTGGGGATCTTATCAAAGATCCATAAAAATTTATGAAGTTTTTAAAAGGTAGGAATTCCATATGCAACCTGGAAATAACATGGCTCCTCGCTGCTGCGGCGCTGCCAAGCAGATCAGCTGCTGGGCGGCCGAAGAAACCTTCCCTGGGTCTTCCCCGCCGCCCACGCAAAGGGGAAACCCCGATCTTCGGCTCCTCACTGCTGCCCGCCCGCCGCCCGCCCGCCGCTCGCTCGCCCATCCGCCGCTCGCCCGCCCGCCGCTCGCCCGCCCGCCACTCGCCCGCCCGCCGCTCGAGAGCAAGAGGGGGAGAGATATAGAAAGAGAGAGAAGGAAAGAAAGAGATGAGAGAGGGAGGAAGAGAGTGTGAGAGAGGAAGAAGCAAGATAGAGAAAGAGAGAGAGAAAGAAAGATGAGAAAGGAAGAGAGTGACGTCATCGGGTGGGAAAATCGCGATATAGCGTTTCGCGAAGATCGAGATCGCGAAAATCGAGGGATCACTGTACTACCTTTTGAGGGCAATATGGTCTAAAACTGTGGTTTTCAACCTTTTCTTGAACATGACCCCCTTTAAATCCTTTTTGGGTCCATGGACCATGTCTATGGACCCCCAAGACTTAAGACTTAATTTCAAGCCTTCATAGACCCCATCTAACATCACAGTCCCCAGGGGTCTGTGGGCCACAGATTGAAAATCACTGGTGTAAAGATATTGAAAAATCCCTTTAAAGCTATTATAAAGTATTGTTATAGAGCTAGTCTGATGTGGTGGAGAGCCTGAGTTCTAGTCTTGCTTTGGGCATGAAACCAGATAAATGACCTTGTGCCAGTCACTTTCTGTCAGCCCTAGGAAGCAGTCAATGGCAAATCAGTTCTGAAAATCTTGCCCAGAAAACTGAGGGATTTGTCCAAGCAGTTTCTGAGAATCTGACATGATTGAATGGAGAAAAAGCAAACAAATCTTAATTTAGAAAAGTTTAAATGTAATAGTTTCTACTAATATAGCACCTAACAACAGGGGTATCATGAGAAATTGAATACTGATGACCAAGCCTATTTATTACTTTGCAAGACAAATAAAGACAACAATCTATTCACCCTGCAGTTGGGTACCCTCCTAAGACTTCATGGGCAGTAGCTACACAGCCAGATAAAGTTGACAGCTTTAGACTTCCACTGCTGTAGTGAATGATTAAATGATTAAATTTATCGATTTCTTCAGTTTGTATTTTTAATGAAATGAGAAAAATTAAGGCTCATGCAACAATACAGACAATATCTGTGAATCTTCATAGTTGCTAGCCAACAGAAAAATGCCAGTTTCATCTTCTCCTTACTTTCTCTCCTTTGGGTCCTGAAGGGCCAAGTGCTCCTGGTGGACCTTGGTGACCCTAAGAAAAATATGTGTCATGCAATATCTGCAGTTAAAAAGAAAAACACAACTAACAAAAGAAAAGTAACAAAATACTTTTCTGCATAGAGTGATAAAAAGTAATCATGATTTGTATAATCAGAGTTGCCTTGTGGTGAGACAGGAGACAAATACATTTCATTAATAAAGAAAATAAATTTACCTGGACAGATTTCCCCCCAGCGGCTGATGGAAACTGAGCAATTGGCATGAAATTATTGATATTTTATAGTTATATTTATCTGTTTACTTATTCAATTTATATAGCTGCCTATCTCACCAAGAAAGCCACTTGGGGATGCACAAAAAATGAAATAATAAATACTTAAAACTGTCATAATTATTAATTATTAAAACATTAAAACCATAAAAAGGATTTAAAAAACCGAACAAGAAGAAATATCAGAGAAAAGGATATTAATGACTATGGAGCCACCTAACTAGTTCATCCATTCCTTGGAGAACCTAGGCCTGCTGGCCTAACCAGGACTTAAGGGATTTGGGGAACTCGGAAAAGATGAGGCCACCCTCACCTCAGTGGAGAAAAATTCCACAGCACAGATGCCACAGTAGAAAAGTCCCACCACCTAGGCCCTGACAAATCTAGCTCCCTTGCCAATAATGATGAGAGTTTAAAAAAAATCTAAACATTTCTGAGAAATATTCTGAAAAATTATAACATGATCTATAATATCCAGAGCTATTTTCAAATGAATACACTTATAATTGTTGAAAGCCAGAGGTGGGTTCCTTCTGGTTCGGACCAATTCTATAGAACCAGTAGTAACATGGAGGCCTGGGTTGCTAGAACTGGAAGTGAGCCAGGCCTGCCACGCCCCCAAATTAAGGGGTGCGCATAAGTACACCGGAGTGCCTTCCGTCCCCTATCCTAATGTTTCTCTTTTACTAGTAACGTATATATAAATATTATATCTTTGTATACCACCAATACATACTTGACAATAAAATAAAATAAAATAAAATAAATGGCTCTCTCGGTGGTGCTATTGGCGGCGCCATCTTGGTTTTCGCTTCTGTGCATGCACAACTTTGTTTTAGCACTGCGCCCGCCTGCCTGCAGCCCCACTGAGCGAATCAGTAGCAATTAAAACCAGAAACCATCCCTGTTGAAAGTCATAGATGCTTGAAAAAGTATGGACTTTTTAGCACTCTCAAGAAATTTAAGAAATACGGAACCAATAAACAGTAGCCAATAGCCGACTGTCAATACATCAATCAACCAATAGGAAGGCACCTGAAGATGGGTTCCAGCACAAGTCTGAAAGCTCGGAAAAGTAAAACTCTAGTCCTTGGGACTGACCCAATTTGGATCTTGCAACATTATCCTGGGACATGTATATTTGCTTTCATTCATTAGATAACAATTATCATAAAATTAATAGAATAGCTGGATATACTAATGAACACATTTCAGAAAGGTATCATACCACATAACCTGGAATTCCTGGTTTTCCTGCTGCTCCCATTGCTCCTAAATGTCCCTGTACAAGGAGAAGTAGCAATAAACACATTTTAATACTTCAATAATTTTATTAGCCAAGCTATCAGTTCACATAGTATTTCTAATTGGAAATACTCACAAACATGGAAATAGAGTTAAGCACATTACCTACTGGAAGTAATACATTTGAAATATGCTTAATCCTGCTTAAAATCATAATAATTCTTTTAAAAAAGTAATGCAAAACAAGCTTATAATATATTAAATAAATATAACTGAATCAGAATATAACATATATATAAGGGGGAAATCTGATAGTTTTGTCCCTTAAAAAAGTGCATAAAATAATGCAGACATGTAAATATCCATGACCAGTTTAAAAATCAATTCTAAAAATGTGCTATTGAACATAAGCATTCAATTTCAGGATACAATATTTCAGATATAAACAATCCTGATATATATACATAAGTGAAGCACATATAATAAATTAGCCCAGTAAAATATTTGTCTGCTTTTAAATATTTCAGTGAACCCATGAGAAAAAATTCAGATTTTTTTTCTAAAATGAGCCACATGGACTTAAAAAAAATCAGGGCAGTTGAAGGCCTGAAACATGTCAATCGTGTGATAGGACAAGAAGATACAGTGAGCAAATGCAAGTTAGTAAACTCAAGAGAGGAAGTTTTATTGTCTACTCAGAATCCGCCTTTCTGTTTCAGCCTCACCACTTTAAGTAGCTGTTAATAGAAGGAAACGAAATATATATACATATATGCATACATACATACATACATACATACATACATACATACATATATACATATAAAGATAGCACTGGATATGACCATAATGCTACCTGCCCATTATGATCATGATAGTCATAAAGCAGATCAACACATGACCAACTTGATTTATAATCTTTTTCTTTGTAGCAGGCATTAAGCAAATCACCATGGTCATTACAGTTGTTAACTGAATGTTGTGGTTATGTGAAGCCATGTTTTCTATAGGGTGTTTTTGCTGAAAACTGGAAGTCAATGCTGGGTCTTGGCAAAAATGTTATAAATCATGTTCATATGACTGCAGGACAAACAGACACAGCCATGCAGAGTCACTTTGGATAGTGAGATTGGTGGCATATAAATTTAGTAAATAAGAAAATGTGGGTAAATTGCTGAATGCCCCAAATGCATTAATGTAACTGCGGGGGAGGGGGAAAGTTAGAACTTTAGAACTGGGTAATAAGATTATTTTGGGGATAAATTTGTCTTAACTTTGACTGGTCACTAAGTGACAAGTTGTAAGTTAAGGATGACCTTTTCAAATTGTAGTTCCTTAGGAAGAAATCAAATATAGTTTAGATAGAATGGATAAATAGAATGAATTAACCTGTCATATAGAGATATAGTGATACCTTGTCTTACGAACTTAATTGGTTCCAGGATGAGGTTCGTAAGGTGAAAAGTTCGTAAGATGAAACAATGTTTCCCATAGGAATCAATGGAAAAGAGATTAATGCGTGCAAGCCCAAAATTTATCCCTTTTGCCAGCTGAAGTGCCCATTTTTGCGCTGCTGGGATTCCCCTGAGGCTCCCCTCCATGGGAAACCCCACCTCCAGACTTCCGTGTTTTTGCGATGCTGCAGGGTAATCCCAGCAGGGGAATCCCAGCATCGCAAAAACACGGACGTCCTCGAAACCCCACCTCTGGACTTCGGTGTTTTTGTGATGCTGCGATTTTGCTGAGGTTCCCTTCGCTGGGAAACCCTACCTCCGGACTTCCGTTGCCAGCAAAGCACCCGTTTTTGCGATGACTATATAGCAAGTAAATAGTACAGATTAACAGTACAGATTTTGAAAGTGGCTTCTAGATAATAATATAAAAATTGTTACTTACAAATAAATTACTCAGCATTCTCACCCATTTTGTCTACATATCAAGAAAGGCGATCAACGGGGATAACTTGTTAAATTATATATGATAGTTTTTTATGGATGCTGTGAATTTTAGATAACTCACAAATCCAGACAAACCAGTCAGCTTTAAACAGGCTCTTCACTTGCATCAAAGTTCATATAAAACTACAGAGGATTGTAAAGTTTAAATTAATACTATACCAACCACTGGTCCTCTAGTTCCTCTTGAACCCTTTGGACCAATTTGCCCAGGCTTTCCAGGTTCACCCACAGCTCCAATTTCTCCTGGGAAACCTTGTTGACCCTTTTCTCCCTATTTGGGAGGAGAATAAAATGGACAAAAACATTACACCAATATAGGTATAGGTAGTTACTATGATCACAACTGAGACCAGAATCCATTAATTGGGGAATTATATGACTGGTGCTCAATGACCGCAATCTTGGTACTTAAAGTTGTGGGTAATTTTGTGGATTATTAAATGGACAGAGAATCAGGTAAAGAGCAATGGGTGCCCTGGGGTGGGATGGGGTAGGACCTGGGAGGCCTAATGCAAGCTATGCACAAGTGTTTCCACTCAGAAACTGAAAATCCTTCATGTGCAAACAAGCAGACAAGATTTCAGCTCTGTGCAAGCAAGGAAGGAACTGAACACCTTCAGCAGGCAGTTATTTCCTCCAGCGACGAGAGGGAGTTCTTGGCAGCAGCAATAGAGCTTGCTTGACTTTCTATGAAAGCTGTCAGAGAAGACTAAAAATGGTGAACACATGATTGTGGACTAGTCATAAGTGAGAACAGGTTTCCAGGCATCCAGATCACAATTACTTGACCATGAGGGTTGGGAGCATTGATACAATGTTTTGCAATGGTCAGAAGTGCTTTGCAGGTCTCAAAGCACTCCTTCTGCGGCCATTGTTAATTTGAACTGTTGTTAAGCGAATAATGTAAGTCAAAGGCTATCTGCAATAACAAAAATTATTTGTTATTCTATTTTTAAAATCGAGCGGCATGGTGGCCTAATGGTGAAGACACTCAGAAATTTAAGAGTTCAAACCTAGGTAGCAGAAGATATTTTTCTTTCAGGGCGCAAAGAAGAAATATCTGCTGCGAACTCCATGTAGGTGTTAGGAATATGGCAAGTAAATGCTCAGCTCCATCCAGTTGCCTCAACTCTTTCCCAAATTAAGGGATTACAGGGTCATAAAAAGAAAAAAAAATTCTTGAAACTAGTACTTTTTTCTTTTTACGACCCTGTAATCCCTCAATTCAGGGTAGAATCAGGGTGACAGAATGGAGCTGAATATTTACTAGTTGGATGCCCTTCCTGATGCCTATGTGGACTTTGTAGCAGATATTTTCTCTTTGCACCTCAGAGAGAAGCATCTGCTACTGCCTAAGATTGAATTCTCAAACTTCCAAATGAAAGTGAGTGTCTTCACTATTAGGCCACCACGCCACTCTATTCTTAAAATGAATAACATTTATTAATATTGAATCATTAATGTAAAATAATTTGTTTTCTGCCCAAATTCAAGATAAAAGAGGAAGACCACTTACTTTCTTTCCTGGACGACCCCTTTGACCTGGACCTCCTTGAGTTCCCTCAGGACCCTACAGTAGTTAACATAAAGGGAAATAAATCTGATGCAACATTTGTAGATTTACTCTATCCAGAGTTAAAGGTGAAGAGTTATCAAAATGAGACACTTGGTCTTGCCAGATTTTTCATGAATAACTTCATCCGTCAGTTTTGTGTAGATATTAAATAGAACTTGAGAGAGTTGAGCCTTTAAATACCCTCCCCTATTAGAGAGGTCTCTTTCCCCCACTCACATAAACTGGAAGGAGTCTCAGAAAAAACAACCACTCCAGAACAATGCTGCCCATTTCAAGCCCCCAAAGTCAGTCCAGAAGGTTATCATGGTCAATGGCATCAAACGTTACTGAGGGATCTTAGAAAGGCAGAGATAGATGCATCATCCTTCTCTTGAGCCTTTCGGAGTCTTCGACAAGTGCAACAATACAACATCAGTATATTAACTCAGTTAGAATCCTAACTGGAAAGGGTCCAGATAATCCATTTTGCCAGAAGTTGTCCACTCATCATCTTCTTCATATCACTGGGATGTAAAGGACTAAGTGAGAGAAAATACGAATCTGAAAACATGGATGTATATTCAAGTGAATGATTTGCAGGGTTTGAGAGTTATTGCTTATCTGAACAGGAAACTCTTCTTGTAATAGATCAGGTTCATACCTTGGGAGACTTCAAAGACAATGGTATGAGATAAGCTTATCTTGCTAGAACAAAGAGACCAGTGTTGGTGATTGAGGCCCCTTTGGTGGAGTATCCTTGAAGATAGTTTGGAAAGTAGAATCAGTGGTAAGTGGGTGCTTCCAAAACGATAGTATCATCTCTAAATTGAAATGGTTTTTCTAAGCTTACTCCAAGCTTCTTACTGTGGCTTATAAAGTCCTATGCAAATCTGTCCAATTATTTGCAGTACTGTAGTGCTAATTCCACTCAGATCATCTTTTCCCCACCTTTTATGCGGTAAGATCTGTCAAACTAGTGCCCTGCGGGCCAGATACCTCACGTGCAGGCCATGCCCCCTGGCTCCTCAAAGGCAAAACGCATCTCAATATGTCACAATCTGGCCAGTGACTTGGTCAAGTTTGATACCCATGATCTAGTCTATAACTATCAAGTGCTGAAGCTGTGTTGGAAAGGTTTAGAAACATTTCTTTTTACCCAGACTTTTTAGATGCCCTTTTTAAAGTTGGAGTTTGTTATTTTTATTCTGACTCATTATTTGGTAGAGCCAAAACTAGGAAGAACATTTTTAAACACATGCGAGCATATGTACATAGACACCAGATTGATTTACTTATCTTTCCCACTGAAACAATATAAAGTAGTCTTTGAAGGAGCAGATGACTATTGTCTTTCTGCATTTCCATGAATCCAATAAAATTGATCTCTCTCAATGCCAAACAGTTACTGCCTAAAACTGGATCCATACTTCCTGAATAAATATATTCATACTTGTCTGCCCTTTCCCAACCATATGGCAGCATCCATTCCACACAGTAAAAAAACCGCACTGAAAATCTCATATTTCATCTTAGGAATTTTTAAAAGCTATGTTGATAACTTTTCGATTACTTGCAATTCAAACTGTATTCCATTTCTGACCCGTATCACAAGATTTTCATGGCTATATATAATTTTTAATCACACAAAAACTAATGACTGTCATGTTAGAAAAAACAAATACTGCAGAAAATAATAATAATAAAAATGTTTCCAGCAGACCCATTTTTCTAAACAATTAATGACTGGGTTGGAGTTGATAGTTGCTTCATAAGAAAACTCTGCTATTAAACGTCTTTGCTACAATAATAAATAAACAAATAAACAAAGTATGCAGCTAGATAAGGGTGGTTTTTTTAAAAAAGTTTTTCTCTGCAATAGTTTATTCAAAGAAAGCACAGCAGAATGTTTCTGGTTTTTATTAAACTGTGTCATGTTATGAGATATCAGCCAAACTTACTGACAAATTAGATGAGGTACCACTTCAACAGCTACAAATCAGAAGGCTGGTTGTTAAAAATCAAATGGAAAATACAGGATTTTTTTCCTGGACCACAACTTTGGCTTATTAAGAATATGGGAGGGGAAAAAGTTTTGGGCCCTACAGCGGTCCCATTCAATTGCTTTGTCTCCCAATACAAAGTCGGCATAAGTCATCTATAGCTAGCGTATGCCCTAATAGAACCTGGACTTACTGTTGTATGTCATGATGATCATAAATCAAGACACCTATGTGATCAACTAGGTTTTACAACATATTTTGCAGCAGTCATTAAATGAATGTAAGGGTCGTTAAGTGAATATTGCATTGTCTGCGATGTACAATTGGTGGGCCACTGTGTGACACAGAATGCTGGACTCGATGGGCTTTGGACCGATTCGGCATGGCTCTCCTTAAGTTCTTATGTTCCTATGGATAGCTTTTGTTGGAAACCAGAAGTAAATGCTGTTAAAAAACATATGCCACAAATAATAGCAAATGTAAGCTGGTTGCAGAGCACACAAAATGCAATCATGTGACATGGTGGGAGGAGAGCAAACATTGGAACTTCAAATCCTAGTTGCAAATGCTTTTATTGGGGGTGGGATGTCCATCATAACTTTAAACATTTGCTAATCTGGTCATAAGTTGAGGACTATCTATACTGAAAACCAATGGTGGGTTCTAAGTTACCTCGCTGCCGATTTGCTTCCTTTCACACGCAAGTAAAATAATAATAATAATAATAATAATAATAATAATAATAATATTAATAATATTAATAATATTAATAATGAGGATGATGATGCCCAAAACAAGGTGGCAATGCACGCACAGTGCCATAAATTCAATTTTGCACTTGTGCAGAAGAAAAAAAATTCAAAAAAAGATGGCGGCACCCATAGACCAACACCGACCAAACCAGATCGGTGATAACATTGTGACGTCACTAGCAGGTTGCTACCAGTTTGGGCAAACCAATCCGAACTAGGCGGAACCCAACTCTGCTGAAAACCCACCACAGGTTACCCACTATTTGAATCTACATCCAGAAGATTTCCTCACCCAACTCCAACATGTTTTAAGCCACTAAGATACAATTTCTAATTGTTTAACTAGTGTTTCATTTAATTTAACCCTAAATCTATTAATTTGTTATATCCTGACTTTTCTCCAGATTAGAACAAAAAAGGGCAAATGGCCAAAAGACACTCATGACTTCCATGGCTAAGAATGGACTGAAACCTGTTTCCAAGGTATAATTTTTATAATAACATTATTTTTATAACATTTTTCCATTTGGGAAATAGTGGAATAGTATGGACCAGCTCTCAAAAAATAATACCAAAAGACAAATCAAGGAGACAATTTTTTGTGTATAAAGACGCCCTTAAGCCAACATCATTCTTTATTATGGAAAGTTTTATTTTGAATACTATCTTAGATAGGTTTTTTTTGGGGGGGGGGGTGTTGTTGCTGCACATAATTGTTAAGAATTGATCCTTTATAATGTCTGTGTTTGTGCATATATCTTTTCTCATATCATTACTGTTCACATTTAATTTTACTATGTTTTTCATTTTCCATATATCCTGTGTCTGGGTTTTTTAAATTATTCCCTGAGAATAAGGGTAAGGTATGTTTTCAACCAACAAACCAATCAATAATATTTCACAAAAATTAGAAATGGACCATAATTGATACAGTTTGTAGACAGAATCATTATTTGTAATCACTCTGGCTTTTTCTTTATAATAGAAAATATAAGGCGTACTTACGCATCATGTTATGTAACATAATACAATGATGACATACCATATTTTTTGGACTATAAGATGCACCTTTTCCAAAAAAAAGAGGCTGAAAATTTGTGTGCATCCTATACTCCAAATGTAGTTTTCGTCAAAGCTTTTTTTTCCTAACAAGGTGATAACAATCTTCCCAGGTCTTCCCGGCTTACAGGCTTGTTTTCATTGCTACTCCCTCCAAAAAAGGTATTTTCAGCTAAAGTTTTTTTTCACCTAATGAGTGAGGTGCTAACAATCTTTCCGGCTTGCAGGAATTTTTCATTGCTACTCCAAAGTTTTTTTCTAGCCCTAAAATTTTGAAGGCTTGTTTTCATTGCTACTCCTTCCGAAGATGATTTTTTTCCAGCCCTAACCAGGAGATAAAATAACATGCTGAAGCTGGCCAGACTAAGGACACTAGTCAGATAAATAGTTGGTAGTTATATCCCCCCCCCACTATTTTCCTCCCCCAAAATTAAGATGAATCTTATACCCCGCTGCATCTTACTTATACTTCGAAAAATACGGTAAGTACTAATTATTATTATTATTATTATTTATTAGATTTGTATGCCGCCCCTCTCCACAGACTCGGGGCAGCTCACAACAGTGATAAAAACAGTATATAATGACAAATCTAATATTAAAAGTCTATCATAATAAATCTAACATTAAAAGTCTAAAAAACCCCATTGTTTAAAAATCATACATACAACATACCATACATAAAACTACATAGGCAAGGGGAGCTATCTCAGTTCCCCCATGCCTGACGGCAGAGGTGGGTTTTAAGGAGGTTTACGAAAGGCAAGGAAGGTGGGGGCAATCCTAGTCTCTGGGGGGAGCTGGTTCCAGAGGGTTGGGCCACCACAGAGAAGGCTCTCCCCATGGGTCCCGCCAGCCGACATTGTTTAGTCGACGGGACCCGGAGAAGGCCAACTCTGTGAGACCTAAATGGCTGCTGGGATTCGTGCGGCAGAAGGCGGTCTCGCAGATATTCTGGTCCGGTGCCTTGAAGGGCTTTATAGGTCATAACCAACACTTTGAATTGTGACCGGAAACTGATTGGCAACCAATGCAGATTGCGGAGTGTTGGTGTAACATGGGCATACCTAGGGAAGCCCATGATTGCTCTCGCAGTTGCATTCTGCACGATCTGGAGTTTCCGAACACTCTTCAAAGGTAGCCCCATGTAGAGAGCGTTACAGTAGTCGAACCTCGAGGTGATGAGGGCATGAGTGACTGTGAGCAGTGACTCCCGATCCAAATAGGGCTGCAACTGGTGCACCAGGTGAACCTGGGCAAACGCCCCCCTCGTCATAGCCGAAAGATGGTGCTCTAATGTCAGCTGTGGATCGAGGAGGACGCCCAAGTTGCGAACCCTCTCCGAGGGGGTCAATAATCCCCCCCTCAGGGTGATGGATGGACAGATGGAATTGTCCTTGGGAGGCAAAACCCACAGCCACTCCATCTTATCAGGGTTGAGTTTGAGTCTGTTGACACCCATCCAGACCCCAACAGCCTCCAGGCACTGGCACATCACTTCCACTGCTTCGTTGACTAGACATGGGGTGGAGATGTACAGCTGGGTATCATCGGCATATTAATGAAACCTCACCCCATGTCCTTGGATGATCTCACTAATGCTTCTTACATAAAGAAAAATCCTTATTGTGAAGGCCAAAAATTGCCTGGAGGAGATATGATAAAACAATCAGTTCAAGACTTTTAAAAACCCATTTAAAGCCCTACTTAAAATTTTGAGGCCTAACACTTCATTTGTCTGCCTACATCAGATTCCATGCATATGTTGAGTGTGACAGATTCAATCAGAAATGCAAAACCAAGAAAACTGGAACAGCAATATGAATGCTCCTGTTTTATATCTCAAATCATTATATGACCTATATAAGTGTTGAAAATAATCCATTCCATGTTCTTACTACTATGCCAGAAAATAAAATTATTCATTGCTGTTTGAAGAGAGAACCCCATCCAAAGACAGAGTTCAACTGGAATCAGAATTCATAGTATTAGTCATGCCTTTCAAATCTTTTAAGGACAATTTTCTCTGGGTAAGGGTGGCGTTTACTTGAATGTAATGTTTCAAATATCTTTTTCCATTATCTTTTGTCGTGAAAAATATTTTTGTATTATTCAGATCATGATTTATTTCTCCAATTTCATTCTTCCAGATAACGCTGCAACTTTCATAGTGACCATATTATGTGATATATTCCTATAAGTACTGTGGCATCAATTTAGTAGCGCAATTGACTTCACAGCTTATGTACAGTGTACATTTATTTATGAACTTTGGGACGCAGCTGGGCAAAATATTAAATCTAAGATTCTTCAGAACAATTGGGTTTATATTTCTGTGAAACCTATAAAAATTTTTGAATTTACTTACTGGAATGCCTCTGATTCCAGGTTCACCTGGAGGGCCAGTAAGACCTGGAATTCCTATTTTTCCTTTTTCACCATCTTCTCCAGGAAGGCCAGGGTCTCCTAAACTGCCCTAAAGCATAGATATAAATAAAAAGCATCAAGTAGGATGGCATTAAATTATTGAATATTACAATTATGCAACAAAGGCTTGTTAAAATGTTTTCTTTGGATAGGTCTAGAATAGGGATAATAATAATAATAATAATAATAATAATAATAATAATAATAATAATAATAATTTATTAGATTTGTATGCTGCCCCTCTCCGATAAGAACTAATATGTATATATATAAAAAGCATGACATCAAAAACACCATTTCCATATAATGTATCTGCAAAATGTTCTTTAGTTTTGCTGTACCTTTGATTGCAAAAGCCTTTTTCCAAAATGCTTCAAAACTGTCAATAGGTAGCTAATTTGCACATAAACAGCTCAGGTAACTTAAAATGTTAGGAAAGAAATAGGTGCAATGCTCTAGGAATATCTTATGTGGTAGAAGTTTAATAATGTTAGGGAAGGAAATGCAATACAATACAGTACAAATAAATAATGGAACTTGTAGGCGACTAGAGGATAAATTAGAAAATGAAAAGAATGCTTTTCTGCCTTTTCTTTTCTTACGTTTCAAAAAGCAAGAAGTTGGCTAGAGTAGCACCTTGGGCCATGAAAGTTCTGATGAAGGTCACTTTAAACAACTTTTAATTTAATGTTTAATTTATTTATAAGGCCATGATTTTTAAAATATTATTCTGTGGGGTTTTGGTAATAGCAAAAT
This sequence comes from Erythrolamprus reginae, assembly GCF_031021105.1. Lineage (NCBI taxonomy): Eukaryota > Metazoa > Chordata > Lepidosauria > Squamata > Dipsadidae > Erythrolamprus > Erythrolamprus reginae. The sequence continues at coordinate 128,962,983 of NC_091952.1, read as the reverse complement.
CACCTCCAATTAATAAAATAAAAGAGGGGGGGGGAATCTGCTTATAGAGACAAATCCAATCTAAAAGCATAAAATAGGATAGTGTAAGACAGGATTGAATAGGGTAGGGTAGGATCGGGTAGGGCAGAGTAGGATAGGATAGGATTCTTTATAGGTGGGAAAGCAAATAAAAAAGTTATTACAACATGTGAGTTTCAGGGACTTTCTTATAGTTTTTGGGATTTGGCAAGTTGTTGGAAACAAATAAGTACCTTAAGTTTTGAAAATACCAACTAGTCTGGATTTTAAAAGACGTTCTGGAAGTCTATTAGCTGTCAAAATAAAGACAGGGCACTACTGTGGAATGTGGAAAATATTTGGGTGAAACCATTACCCTTTAACCCAGTGTTTCTCAACTTCAGCCACTTGAAGTTATTTGGATTTCATCTCCCAAAATTCCTAGCTGAAAATAAACTCAGACAAACCTGCCTTAAGTTTATTTCCATTTACCTGTTAAAATAGTCTTTTGAACAGTTGTCTGTGTATTCACATGCAGGATTTCTCCCACCCATAGCGAGGTGTTTTAACCCTGAACCCTGCCTACAAACTCCAGCGCAGATGTGTCATTTTAAATTAAGACAAGAAGATTCAGGAGAACATGAACAGCCCATTCATGCATAAAGCCTGCGCACTTCACAAAAACTGTTAAAAATCAGGATGGGTGAGTTTCATAAGGCATCAAGGATTATAGCTCATGGTTCCTAAACAATAAAGTTCATCTTAAAGCTGGGTTCATTATTTAAGCTTGCCTTAATTTAAAAAAGCCACCTATGGGTAATTTGTAAAGTTTTGCTATCCTGAATTTTTTTACCTACCCATGTAAGAAAGAAAAGCAAATAAAAGTAAGTTTATGAAAAATAATTTGATTTGTGGACAGTATCTTTAAATTTCCTCCTGAAAACCTATAGAGATCCTATTACTTGCTAGAAATACTGAAACAATGATTTGTAGACCTTATCTTCCTTTTTCCAAGTGAGGTATAATTTACTTTATGTAAGTTTTTCATAAACTTATTTTAATTTGTTTCCAGGTATAGCGACACATCTTTATCTTTTAGCTGTTTCATAATAGGATACAGAACTAGCCTGGGCTCAGAAACTGAATAGGGTTGGGTGTGGTTATTAGCTGAATGGGCCCATAAAATAGATTAGGAAGTTCAAAAACATCTTAGAGCAGTGGTTCTTAACCTGGGGGTTGGGACCCCTTTGGGGGTCAAACGATCATTTCACAGGGGTTGCCTAAGACCATTGGAAAAGACAAATTTCCCATGGTGTTAGGAACTAAAGCTTCTATTCTGGCGCTTTGGAATATATTTTTTACAATCCAATCAATCAGATGTTTACAGTGAGGGTGTCCCTCTTACCTGCCTGCCAATCAGCTTAAATCTCTGTTTGGAGAATTGGGGCTAGACTTATGGTTGGGGGGCGGGCACCACAACATGAGGAACTGTATTAAGAGGTCGTGGCATTAGAAAGGTTGAGAAGAACCGTTGTACCTACCTGAACGGTCTTCTCGATGCTCTGGAAGGAGAGTCCAGGATGGTTAACCCTCAATCCTATTGGTAGAGACTGAGTTATAAATTAATAAATTAACATGTTAATTAGGCACCGCCCCTTGCCTGCCCCCAAGGGCTCAGTTTCAAAAAACGAAGTCATTATAATTCAACACAATTTTATTGAACCCTTATCAAACACAACCAGCTAAAAACTGCAAACCCAATCCCTTGAATCAAACGATTGCTTGGGCGGGTCTGGACTCTCCTTCCAGAGCATCGAGAAGACCGTTCAGGTAGGTACAACGGTTCTTCTCCACTGCTTCTGGAAGGAGAGTCCAGGATGGGATATACCCCAGTTCTAGTCCAAGGGTGGGAGAGTGCAGATTCAGGGATCAACAGTAGAAGAACAAACCCTCTGCAAAACCCTTCTCCCAAACGAAGCCTCAGCTGAGGCGTACATGTCCAGTTTATAATGCCGGATAAATGTAGAAGGAGCAGTCCACGTTGCTGCCCGGCATATGTCCTCAGCCGAAGCCTGCGTCCTCCAGGCTGCTGATGTGGCCGCGCTGCGAGTGGAATGAGCAGTAATCCCTTGAGGGAGAGTGTGAGGGGTAGTTCCGTAAGCCTCAGCAATACACTCTCGGATCCAACGACTGATTGACCTGGGAGAAACCCCAAGCCCCGATTTAGTCTGTGAGAAAGAGATGAACAACCTTTCAGACCGTCTAAATGACTCTGTCCTTCTAATATATATCTTGACCGCTCTCCTGACATCCAGTTTGTGCCACCGGAGCTCTAACGGATGGTTCCCATGCGTACAAAAGTCAGGTAACACTATCTCTTGTTTCCTGTGAAACAGGGAATTGATTTTAGGTATAAATGTTGGATCTAGCCTTAAAACCAGTCTGTCAGGGTAAAATATACAAAGATCTGGACGTATAGAGAGGGCTGATATGTCCGAAACCCTTCTAGCCGATGTAATCGCGACCAAGAAGGCCGTTTTAATAGTAAGGAGCCTAAGTGCTATGGACCTTAATGGTTCAAATGGTGGACCGGTCAATGCCTTTAGCACTAACGAAAGGTCCCATGATGGGAAGCGATGAATTGTTGGGGGATTAGTATTCGCAGCACCTTTAAGAAAGTCCTTTATCCAAGGATGGAAAGATAAGGACCTAAACTCTCCCGTTCTAATAACAGTTGACAGAGCTGCGACCTGCCTCCTGAGGGTATTCGGAGCTAAACCCCGCTTCAAACCTGCCTGGAGGAACCCCAATACCTGTAACACTGAAGCTGACTCCAAGTCCATGCTGTTCTCCTGACAGAATTTACAGAAGGCCGACCAGGTAGCCTGGTATATTCTTGAGGTAGATGGCCTCCTAGCTGCCTGCATTGTTGAAATAATGTCATCAGGCAAGTTATGTTCTCTCAATCTGCCCCGCTCAATCTCCAGACGGTCAACTGGAACCACTGGGGTTCCGGATGTTGAACTGATCCTTGGCTGAGGGATATTCTCGTGTCCGGAATCCTCCATGGCGGGGAGACTGAGAGGGACACTAGGTCCGAAAACCACGGTCTGCGCGGCCAGTACGGGGCCACCAGAATCACTTCTGCCTTCTCCTGCAAAATCTTGTTGACGACCCTTTGCAGAATCTTTGTCGGCGGGTAGGCATAGAGGAGACCCTGTGGCCAACTGGAAATTAAGGCATCGACCCCCTCCGCATTGTGCGAGGGGTAGCAGGTATAGTATCTGGGGAGTTGCGCATTGTTGTGCGTTGCGAACATGTCCACCAGAGGCGTGCCGAAGCGCTCCGTGATCATCTGGAACAGTTGCGAGTCCAGCTTCCATTCCGTTGGGTCGAGCGTGGTTCTGCTCAGCCAATCGGCCTGAGTGTTGTCCACTCCTGCGATATGCTCTGCTGATAACGATTGCAGATTCCTCTCGGCCCAGGTGAAGAGGGCTGAAGCCTCCTGCATGAGGCGTCGTGACCTGGTACCCCCCTGATGGTTGAGGTAGGCTTTGGTCGCGACATTGTCCGTCAAGACTAATACATGTTTGTTCTGTACTAGAAGGGTGAAGTGTTGGAGTGCCAGAAAGACTGCCCTTAGTTCTAAAAGATTGATGTTCACCGGGTTGAGGTCCTCCGTGGACCATAGTCCTTGTGCGCATTGTTGACCGATATGCGCTCCCCAACCCGATAAGCTGGCATCCGTCGTCAGTGTGAGTAAGTCGTGAGTGCGAAACGACAGCCCTCGGTACAAGGCTGGGGAGGCCCACCATGCCAGGGAATCTTTGACATCCCTTGGCAGGCGGACTCGCACATTGGAATGGCTTGTCCTGACCTTCTGTGCCGGTAGTAGAAACCATTGAAGGCTTCGGATGTGGTGTCTGGCCCATGGAATGATCCCTATGCAGGAGACCAGAGTTCCTAGAACCTTGGACAAGAAGGCCATGGACGACTTCCTGTCCCTCTGAAGGGAGGAAATGAGCGAAATGATGTTCTTCCGCCTGTCTTGGGAAAGGTACACCGTACATGAGGTCGTGTCGATGATGGAGCCCAGGTGTAGGAGCGTGGTAGATGGAATCAACTGGCTCTTGGGCACATTGATGGTGAAGCCGTGCTCCGTCAAGGTCCTCATCGTTAGGGCGAGATCCTGCTGGGCCTGGGCCTGAGATTTGGACAGGATCACAATATCGTCCAAATAGGCCATCAGGCGCACTGATTGTGCACGTAGGCTCGCCGTGATGACATCCAACAGTTTGGTGAAGGTTCTTGGCGCCGATGAGAGGCCGAATGGCATGGCCTTGTACTGATAATGGACGCCTTCGACGCAGAAACGCAGAAACCTTCGGTGAGGTGGGTAAATTGGCACATGCAGGTACGCCTCCTTCAGGTCCAGTGATGTTAAAAGGTCCTGGGGGCGGACTGCCGCTAGGATGGTTTGCAACGAATGCATCCTGAATTTCCTGTACAGAATGTACAGATTTAACTGCTTCAAATTCAGGATCAAACGGCAACCTCCCGACGACTTTGGAACTGTGAAGATCATGGAATAGAAACCGGTCCCCCTGGCGTGCTGTGGAACCGGCTCTATAGCGTGAATATGCAACAGATGTTGTATTTCTTGAAACAGTTCCCTCTTTTTGGTTGTATTCCTTGGTGTCGGGCACTGGAGGAAACGGTTGGGTGGGGGCTGAAGGAACTCCAACCTTAGGCCTCCAGACACCGTGGCTATTGCCCACCTGTCCGAGGAAGTGGCACGCCAGTAGGCACTGTAGAGGCGAAGCTTCCCCCCTAGCGGTTGATTGCTGGCGAAGTCATTTGGGGCGCTTGAAGCCTCTCTGGCTTGTACCTCTAAAAGGGCGTCGAGCCTGCTGATAGCCTCTGGTTCTATCCTGGAAGCCGGCCCGGTCATTCCGAAAGGAAGAGGCTTGGGTGAAACGTCCCTGAGAATATGGCCTCTGGGTCTGACCTGTTCCGGAAGAATTGTCCTGTTGTAAGGCGTAGACCTCCTGTCCTGCCGTCTGTTGGACCTGGGCAGGACCTTCCGTTTGTCCTTATCCTCGACAAGGACCTTATCGAGAACTTCTCCAAACAGATCAGCTCCGCGGAAGGGAGAGGAAGCCAGGCGCCACTTCGACTTAGTGTCAGCTGGCCAGCTCCTAAGCCACAATAAACGTCTTGAGGACAAGTTGGTGGACATCCCCCTTGCTGAAAATTTTGCAGAGTGGAGAGTGGCATCCGCCGAGAACTCCGCTGCGGCCAACAGCTTACTTAAGTCCTGCCGCATCCTGCCATCCTCCGGTCCAAGGCGGGACATCATTTCCTCAATCCAAACGATGGACGCTCGATTGAAAAAAGAAGCAGCGGCCGCTGCCCGAAATGCCCAGCCGGACATGGAATGTGACTTCCTTATGAGGATCTCTGCCTTCCTGTCTTCCGGCTTCAAATTGTCCCCCGATTCCGCTGGAACCATGGCATTTGACACCAGATTTACCACTGGATGATCAATTGGGGGAAACTGAAGAAGATTCTCCACCTCTTCATCAAATGAATACAGCTTGCGTTCCAGCATTGATGGGCCTTGAGCAGCCGCTGGATGTTGCCATGGCCTTTTTGCGTTTTGAATAAAAATATCTGATGCCGGAATGTGGTCTGTTTCAGGCTGAGGTTCTTTGAGCAATGTAGTTGATCTGGGTGTCTCTGCGGGCTTTGCGATCCCCGGCAGGTCCACCGCTTGTTTGGCCTTGTGTAGCAGTGTGCGAAACAAGGCGGGTTTAAAGAGTCCTGGAATAGTTGGTTGCTCAGGTAAAGTCTCATCGTCAGAGAAGTCGTAGTCCTTTTCACTACCCTCCTGCCAGGATGGTTCCTCTGATAACCCCATACCTGAAAGGGGCGGTGCAGACCACAAATTCCGTTTTTGAGATTGATCTGGCTGTTGATGACATTGCTGCACCCCTGTTGCTATGCCTTGTGAATAGGCATTATTAACCAATTCTTGGACAGCTGGTGACAGGTCCTGCCAAGTACTAGGCTGAGATCTGAGCCCAGCAGCAGTAGGGGTGAATGTAGCTGAAGGCCCTGCCTTGGCTTGGGGTGAAAAACCCCACAGAGGCCTGGATAAAGTTGCAGAACTTGGCCCACTCAGGGGATGATGAGCCTGCTGGATGGCCTGGCGATCTGGGGACCAATCCCTTCCCGGTAGGAAACCCTCTGGAGCCACAGAATTGGGAGTCAAGTGCCCTGGTAATGGTGCAGGGCTTGGAGACCTTCCAGAGGCTAGAGAAGGAGCGTGGAGAGCTGACTCCAAACGTTGCTCCAACGCCAGGATACGTTTTTCAGCCTCCCTGAATGCTGAAGTGGATGGGCCCTGAGAAGACTTGGGCTTAGATTTCCCCTTGTCCTTAGCCTTGGGGGGAGGGGCTGATGACACTGCTTGCTCCCCACCAACTGTTAATTGATCCATGGTACTCACAGAACCGATCAAACTCAATGAATTAGAAGAAAACAGCCGAGTGCTTGCCTATGTGATATACACGAAGCTTTTCCACAGAATGCAGCAAAAAAATGGCTGCCTACTGCTGACGAGACCTTGCTCGTCGCTCCGCCCCCTCAGGCGATAATACGTCACTGACAGGCCTATGAAGGCCCAAAGGACGGAGGGGGGGGTGGTTTCCCGCCTAAACGGGTGCAACCGTTGCCTGCCCCAAAATGGCGGCCGCGAGTAAATGGGGCGGTAATATGCGTCGCCCTTGCCCCATCAGTGAGGAAACTGGCTTTCAGGAGAAACCTTAGGTCCCCGAGCCACAGTAAGGCCAGCCGCCGCGACATCCTCCCTGGCACAAAGGAGTTATTCCACCGGCAATCCCAGGGGACTGTGCCCCGAGTGCGCGCGCGCGTAAAACAAATAAGCCGGCAATATGCTCGGCAGCGGCGGCGGCTTCGGCGGCGGCGGCTTCGGCGGCGGCTCGGCGGCGGCGGCTTCGGCAGCGGCTTAGGAGGCCTTTTCCTCTGCCGCCGAACATATGGCCAGAATCGGCTGTCATTCTTGCTGAGCCGCCTCGATTTCCTCCGCTTTTCTTCTGTTGAGGGGAGAAAGATCTCTCTGGGCGACTCCCCTTCAGCCTCCCAGTGAGGGGGACGGACCCCCTCACCTTCGGCTGCAGCCGGGTCTGGCCACGGAGGCCAGTGACCCATGGCTGAAAACCCCCTTCATAAAACTGTACCCGCTGAGGGAAGAGGTTTCCCGGGGGAAAATGATGGGGGTGTTGCCCACGGAGGGCAAAGACCCCGTCCTGTCTGGCAGTTCCTGAAAAACAAGAAAGACAAAGAAAACAGGTTAATCAAAGAATTTACACATGTAATTAACTTTATTCTAAATACTTTTACTACACAACAAACTCATATGTCTCTCCAAAGACTGAGTTTTTGAAACTGAGCCCTTGGGGGCAGGCAAGGGGCGGTGCCTAATTAACATGTTAATTTATTAATTTATAACTCAGTCTCTACCAATAGGATTGAGGGTTAACCATCCTGGACTCTCCTTCCAGAAGCAGTGGAGAACCACTGTCTTAGAGGAACATAGTGACAAATCACTTCTCTATGGTTTAGTTTTATCCAACCAGAAGCTGAATTCAATTTGAGTGTTTCTACAAGAAATATACTATCAATAAATCCACAGACTATTTTAAATATATTCCATAATATGAGAACCTGAGAACATGCAATGCCAATGCAGCAGAAATGTTATGCACTGACTTTAAAAGATAATTTAAATTTAGGAATCAGAATAAAATGCTTTTTTCCCCTCATGTAAGTGTAAATTCTGATTTTAAAAAGTACCTTTAATCCATCTTTTCCTTGAACACCATCTTCTCCTGGTGATCCTCGAATACCCTAAGTTTCAGAAGAAATATCAAAATGCTATTATTACCAAAAAATCTTGTGTATTCAAACTCAAGCAAAAGTACATTATCTCAGCAAAGCAGCAAATAGATCAGAGTAAAACAGTGAAAGATACAGCAGTTTTATTAGTGGTGTTTGAAATCACATATAGGACCAGTATACAAGGATTTGTTGGATAGTACTAGATGTTGTTACTGTCACAGATATTTCTTTTTCTTTACCCTTGGTCACTCTGGCCCTTCCAAATATACTGAGATGCTGAAATGCATGCATTTGCAATGATTCATGATTAGCTTTTTTCTCAATTTAAACATGGTTCTGTTTTAATACTGAAGGACACAGCAGCTGTCATAAGCAAGAAGTTATCTGAAAGTGATATAAACCAAGCTGCACTGAACAAACAACCAGAATGAATGCTGCATGACAGGGAGATGTAGATTTAGGCTTCCTGATATTGGAGTGAATGTCTGTACAGAAAGGTACAGGAAGATAAACTGGATTTCAACTTTAAAAGAAGGGCTTAACAGACACTAAATAAATGGTACATTTCTATAGCACTACCTCATACTTTTAAATGCATAAGTTTGATTTGAAAAGGAGTATCTTCATGCAAGCAAATATTCTTTTCACCTTTCTAAAACAGTTTAGCATTCTGGAGTTGATTAGTTTCATGACAATAAACCACAGATATACTCAAATATCTCTTAGTTGGCTTCCATTATATTATCTAGTGGGTAGTTGTTACTGTATGTATTATTTATAAACTCAGTTCACATTAGAATATCATATTATTGCCCTCACTAAAAATTTAACTGCTGTGTCTTTTTGAAAAAGACAACATATTGATCTAAAGAATCAGGAGCTTGCAACCCTTTGGGATTCAAGCACAATCTGAAGTTGTGAGAGCACCACAATTTAACTGAAAGACATTGAAAGAAAATGCAGGGCATCCTGCATAAGCCACGCTCACAGTGTGGTAGTAAAAATTTTGGTAGCCCTTCACTGCCTAAGACACTGGAAAAGGCAAAACTCCAATGGTGTTAGGAACTAAAGTTTCTATTCTGGTGCCTTGGAACATATTTTTACAATCCAACCAATCAGGCATTTACAGTAGGGGTGTCCTTCTGACCTTCCTGCCAATCAGCTTAAAGTTCAACATCTTTCAGTGAAATTGGGTGCTCTGGGGTGTATCTCCATTTTCTCTACCCCACTGCGTTCCCCCTGTCCGGGCAATAGTCCAACCCTGGTCTTAGGCGACTCCTGTGAAATGGTTGTTCGACCCCCAAAGGGGTCTCAACTCCCAGATTGAGAACCACTGATCTATAACATCTCACAACTTCAGATTGTTCTTGAATGGTGCTAGATTTATGATTGGGGGTCCCCACAACACGAGGAACTGTATTATGGGGTCATGGCATTAGAAAGGTTGAGAACGATAAACATTGAAATGGCTATGAAACTGGAGGCTTACCCATTCGCAAGATCACTGTCATAGTTACGTAATCATTTACAAGCCACTAATTTATCAGACCTGTTGTGCTCTGTAGAACCTCCCTCTTGGAGGATGATCAGTTCCATTCTTGCTTACCTTTTAATTTTCTGGTAGCGCATTTCAAAACAAAATATTCTTTATAATATTAAAAAACTGTGATTTGACTTCATATAGGAATACATAAGCATGCTATTAAAAATCATTATAAAAATATGAAAAAGATAGCTGCCAATTCCAAGTGTCCACCTGGGTTATTGCTAATGTTCTGACTTCAAGTTGTTATCTATTCTTTGAGTACTATTGATTTACTCAGTAGTTGCAAATGTATATGCAGAAAGAAATTGAGACTATTAGAGGAGGCTGACTATCATGTTCAACATGAAAAATCTAACTTCAGAAAAACATATGTTGCAACTCTTATAATTCAGACTATCTTGATCTATTGTCACTTTGTATCTATAGTAGACCTATTTGCTATTGTTTCAGAGTGAAAGACACAAAATAATAAAAGTTACAAAATGACAGATGTTGATTGTTATGAGAAAAAAAAATCCTTTCTTGCAGCAATAGTTGTTCAATAGTGGAACCAATTAACCAGAGAAGTGATCATATCCCTTTCACTGGATGAGTTTAAATCAAGGCCATACATCTGGATACTTTAACTTAGCCTGAATGCTAAGTTCAAGAATCCTGACCAACTGTTTGATTCTATATTAATAGAAGTTTACAAACCTTTAAGCTACATAATTAAAAACATGCTATGTCTTATGAAAAGAAGTGCTAGGAATGACATGGCAGCTTGCTGAGGGTTCGCAGGCGTTTGGGAAAACCTCTAGTTAATATTCTGTGCAGTTCAGAGAACTCCCAAATCCCACTCCTGGCTGGTCCCGCCCACCCCTCTTCTTTCCTCCCAGGACTCTCCATGCAGGCTGTTTGGATGTAGGTAAGTGTAGGGCGCATGTGCAAATTGTGGGTGTTCCATCACTGGGGATTTTAAAGAAAAGATTGAAAAGCCACTTGTCTGAAATGGTGTAAGGTCTCCAACTGGTTGGCTTAGAAGACCTCCAAGGTCCCTTCCAACTCTGTTATTCTTTCTTTCTCTATCTTTAAAAAATTATTTAATCAAACATGATATTGATAGTTTTCCAGATATAGCAAAGAAGCCTTTTCATCTCTCACCTGCTTTCCTAATTTACATAGCCCTTTTACATTTACAATATAATTCTGACCCTAGCAACAAAATATGCTACAATATTCAGTACTTACTCTTACACCTGGTTCACCTGGTGCTCCAATATTTCCAACTGGTCCAGGATCTCCCTGTTACATGCAACAGAAATATCAAGTGAATCTTATTCTGATCAACAGAACAAAACACTAAGTTTGCTACAGTAGTTATCTAATGTTTGCTCTTTATAAAACAAACTCATTTCTGAAATATAAATTAAATTAAATAAATTAACCTTTATGTTGTTTTTTTCACCACAAATAAAGTGGAAATAGAAAAGCAGTTTTTCTGCAAATACAAATGTCAAGTATAGTGGAAAGATAAAAATGTCTCATTCTTAACTAAGCCAGACACCAGATAATTAACATAGCAGAATTGAAATGAATGATGACAGAACTCTATGTTTACAAAGATGAAGCAATGAGAGGAACAAGAAATTTGCTAGTTCCTGAAGACCCACACTTGAATCCTTCTTGCCTGCCTTTCATTCTTGTGAAGCTTGGAGTGCCTACTCTAATTCCAGAAAGGACTCTAGTCATGAACCATTTGTTGACTGGAAAGAGAAGCTGGGAAGGCTTGAGTAGTGGGTAGCTATGAGTTAGAAAAGACTTGGACTTTTCTTCTCTGAATCCATATTTTCCAGTGTCACCAGGCTTCCTGTATATCTGTATCTACCTAAGTGTGACTCCTACCATGGGTCTTTGGTGCTCTCAGAGCTTGGTTGTTTTCTTGCAGGTGTTACATTACTCAACTATATAACATCATCAATGCACCAATGACTACTACCTTGTTTTGGATTCCACTTCCCCATCCCTATTATAAAAGTTTTTGAGTTATTTATTCTATGGATAGGAATTTGAAAATGTTGTAAGCAGTGAAGAGAAACCAGAAGTGTCACAGTGCTAATGGCTGGAAAATAATGGGGTCCGAGGAGCTCCATGAAAATCCAGACTGACAAATGGTGGTGGTGGGGTGTTTTCAGACTGGAACAATCTTGTAGGGACAGTGAGAAGGAGAGGCATCTCAGACAACTAAGAAAACAGGCAAGTTCCTCAACAGGTCAGAGACAGAGCTTCGGACTGGGGGCGGGAGGAGGCAACCGGACTACGTTTTTGTGCAGGAGCGGTGTCTGAATGGAGTGTTGGAACCAATGAGTAATTGGCCAACTCACAGGTAAAAGAAAATTTCGAATTTGAATATTAAAAGGTGTCCCAGAGGTGAAATTAGTGGATAATTGGCAATTGGGAAATTCTCTGGATGGTTAAAGACAAAACTGAGATTAAAACACTAAAGCCCAAGAAGGTTACTACATTTTAACAATTGAATTTGGAGAAATTTAAAAATGAAAGAAACAAAAGAAAAGAATCTGAAGAAAAATATTTTTATGTGGATTTAAAGTATTTTTGAGAGTTTTAATAAACAGCTGATTTGAGAATATTGTGGATTGGACGGAGCCATCTGCTGGTGGAAAAAGAGCATTGCAATACTAGATGGAAGACAGAAGAGAGCACAGCTGTGTAATTTCATCTTGACTATTGAAAGGTAATTTGGAAACTGAGAACTTTTAAGGAGTGTTTGTTTTTCTACATTGCTTGGCTTCAATTGTTTATGACTGTGGAACACAATAAACCTTTGACAGAATGAAATGAACGTTAGAATCTGAAAATTAAAAGAGATGATACGGACTTTAAATTTTAATTAAAGGTGATGTAAAAAGTTTAAAAAAACTTGTTACATTGGTAACACGCAGTTGTGAATGTATGAGGAATTATTTAAGATGTTAAAAACATGTGTAAAATTTTAAAAGGTAATAATCAATCAGAAATTTGTTGGATTATATAGAGCAGGAAATAGGAGAGAAGGTAGTAAAAGAGAATATAAATGAGGAACAAGAAAATAATATTGAAGAAGGGGCTGAAAGCAAAAAAAGTCTGATGATTTCACTGGGATTTACAGTGGCACAAAAAAAGAGTAGACAGAGGGGAATGTCTCTCAAAAAAGAATCAATCAAAGGGTAAAGAGGGAAATAATGGGAAGAGACCAGGGGAAATTGTGGGGAGAACCACTCGAACAATATATTCAAGAGCGAAAAAAAGGACTCAGGAGAAAAGATATAAGAAACATGAAAAGAAAAGAAAAAGAAGCTAAGTGAATCGGATAAAAGGAGAGATCTAAAGAAAATGGTTAAAGAGGGAAAGGTGTTGCATTGTGCGTAACAAAATAAATCAGAAGCTTCACAAATGACTGCATTTGCTGATTCAAATAACCTTTTATAAGGTTATAACAAAAGATTTCTATAATATCACGTTTTTTCACAGACCACATGGCAAGAGATGTTTTCACCACAAAGTACTGGCTAAACCACACCCTTCTTCTTCTTCAGTCTCTGGACATGCTCATTCAACATGATTGGCTCACTGAGTCACCAGACAAGATTCATTGACCAACCATGTTTTGATTGGCTCTCCCGGCGAGGAACAAATCTCAATAAAAGGTTAGTGGAAAGGAGGAAGGATAATAGGGATTAAGGAAATTGAATCAATATTATTAATTTTGCATAGTTGATCAAGTTAAAGGATTTTTAAATTGGATTTGAATATGATGATATATATTGTTTATAGCAAAACAGATTAGCAGAAAAAGCGGGATGGGAAATTTAAAATATTATTAATTGTAGATAGTCAATTAAGTTAAAGTTTTAATGCAAAATTTGAATATGATGATGTATATTGTTGATAGTAGAATACAACAGCAGATGGAATGTGAAAAGGTAATTTGGTTTAATTTTAAAGATAATTTAAATTAAGAGATGAGGTTGAAATGTAGTGGGATAGGAAATTTGAGAAATATATGTGATAATGGAGGAATAAGACAACTAATTGATGTTATTGTAAGAGATTGGATTTAGGATGACTAGTAATATTACTTATGTATTAAGAAAAAAAAATTGAGATAAAGAAATATACTATTATGGCCAAAATGGAAAACAGAGATAGGATGTAAAATGGATTATGTATATGAAAAGATATGTAAAAACAATCTGGACAACACTTTGTTCATAAAATATGTATGTTTGGGGAGGGTGGGAAGGACAAAAAAATTGTAATAAAATTGATTTTTTAAAAATAAAAGAAAATGTTGTAAGCAGCTTTCATATGTTGTAACCTGCATTAAAAATGGCTAACTTTAATCATGGGGGAAAATTTTTAAGGGTTAACTTCTCCTGAATTATTTTATTTGTTTTATATGAACAACAGTTTTAGGATAGATCTCCTATATACATATAAATAAAATCTTGCTTGTTTATAAAACTTTTACTGAAATTACGATTGTTTTTTAATGCATGTTTAATTATAATTAACATTTAATTCAAAGTATATTCTGATGCTAGCAATTATGTTTAGTATAAATATTATACATACACATTCCATCTCTCTATCCTATGCTCACTTCTATCTTTGCTTGGAAACTACAAGCTAAGTCGAAGAGAGGGGTTAAGAGGAGGTCTAGCTTGGAGTCATTGCACAGCTGCAAGATGCATAAGATTGAACCCTGATCCCCAAGATACATGAAGCTTTATGTGGTTGTTCCCAGGGAAGGCAAACAATCTTTGAGATTCTTGTAACATAAATGGTAGATAAATTGCTGACTATAATTATTCACAAGTGGCTCTGATTGCTTGCACCTGACAATATCAGTTCCCTTAATACCAGATTATTTTTCCCTTTTTGTTTTGTTTTCCTACAAACTTCTAACTAATGAGCTGTGGTGGCTGGAGTGCAGTACTGCAGGCTATTTCTGCTGACTTCTGGCTGCCTGCAACCTGGCAGTTCAAATCTCACCAGGATCAACATAGAGTCAGCCTTTCATCCTTCCTAGGTGGGTAAAATGAGGATCCAAATTGTTGAGGGCAATATGCTGACTGCATAAACCGCTTACAGAGGGCTGTAAAGCACTGTAAAGCGGTATGTAAGTCTAAGTGGTATTGCTAATATATATGCTCACCAGGGGTGGGTTCTAACTTACTTCGCTGATGGTTTGCTTCTTTCCGCGCCATGTGGGCGCACGCACATGCGCAGAAAGTAAAAAGCTGCTCTGTGTGTGTGTAGAAGGGAAAAACAAGAGAGAGATGATTTGGGGGGGTGGCCAGCTAGCTATCGCTCATAAATTCCCACTACTGGTGCTAGAGAACCAGTTTGAACTGGGAGGAACCCACCTCTGATGCTCACCTATTTTATAAAATTACTCATGATTTATACATGAGTAGTGCAGAAATGACATCATCAAACAGGACAAAATGAACTGAAACATCATGATTTACTTTCAGACAGAATGCTTCCAGTGGAAATAATAAATATTTCACGTATAATAAAATGAAAAGTATCACCATGAAATATCTCAAATATATATGTAGAGAAATAGCTGCCTGTTTTTCCTCATCATTCAAACTGCACCCCAACAAAATTATTCCAACAATCACCTTTGTGCCTGGTTCTCCTGATGGTCCTGGCTCTCCCTCTGGGCCAGGTGGTCCCTGCATTGAAAACATATAAATGAAGTTATCCGTTGTCCAGCACTAAATGCTTTCCAACATGATGAAGCTCACTAGGAGGTTCACAGGACTTTTAAAAAAAAGTCTTATTGGGGTGATGAATGAGATACTTGTTGTATAATATCTTATTCTACTATGGTGCAAGATCCCATTTTTAAATTCCTCAATATTTTTTATTTTAATGCAGCAGGATCTTCAGTTTTTCTTGTCTACATCATTTGCTGAGATAAAGGACTCACCTCAAAGCCAGCTTCACCTACAGGACCAACATCACCTTGTTCTCCCCTCGGTCCCTTGTATCAAACAAAAATGTATGTGAGCAATGCATTGTTATTATAAAAAAACCCCACTTTTATACCAATACTGTACTGTACAATAACATCAGTTGGCCAGGTTTTTGAAGATATTTTTTTCTCACAGCTGGATATTTCCTTTTTCCAGGTTCTATTACTTCTGAGAGTACAATAATTTAATATGGTCCTCACTCTTAAAGAGGATTTGCTGCAACAATCCAATCATCATCTGACAATGGAATATTTATCAAGGCTTACTAGGCGTAACATTACATTTGAACCTTCGAAACAAGTAGCTCCATATTCAGTAACATGCTCACAGCACAAGTTTAGAGACATGACACAGTTGTATTACAGAGAAGAATGTCGTTGTATACAAGTAGAACCTCTACTCTCACATAACTCAATCTATCTGTATATCTCTATGATCTAGGGTTTAACTTCTAGGCTTTCCTCCTGACTTTTAAAGACAAAAACTTGACCATTCTCTGCAGATTAGGTGGAATCCATTCAGTGATGATTTTATAATTTTATATGATCTGCAAATTGTCTTGCCAACTTCCTTCATTCTTTACACCTTTCATGGAAAGTATATAACTTTGGAGATTTATAGACTTCTGGACTACAGTACAAGACATAATTAAAGATAAGAATTGTCTCATGGTAAGGCTCTGAAATATTTTTCAGAAGCTCATGAAAGGAGATAAGTTATTAAAAAAATCTCAGTCATGTTTGATAGAGTAGCCTTAGCATGAAAGCTGATGTCTACTAAACTTGAGGTTTCTGAATGCCTTGAAATTTCCAGTTTTGGAGTCCACAACACTGTTTCTGATACCATTTACAGTATATCAGCAAAACCCAGGAACTCTGCTAGATAACTGTGGCAATATCTATGTAATGTTCTCTGGGATCAAATGCTAAGCAGACTCACACATGGCTTGTTCTTACATTGGAGGCTCTATGGGTGTACTAGCCTGGATTTTAAAAAATCCCAAAGTTAGCAGAAGCCTACCATTTCCATAGTATCTCAAAAATTGGTGACTGCAGACATGGGCATATCTCTGTAATCACCAGGAGCTGACCTTGATTTAAAGGAGACTACCTTTAGTTTAATATATTGATTTTATTTCAAATTTCATACTCTTTTTGTTTCATGCTCTATAATTTCAACCAGCTTTTGTTAAATACATATGAAAGAGCCTGAATCTTGGTTTTGTTTTAATGGGTAAATTAAATTCTGACAACAGAGTCTCTAATTTTTAATGGAGAAAAGAAAAACATGCACAGTAGGACAAATAAATGTGGCACAGAATTCTTAATCTAGGTAATGGTTTATATCTGTAAATCTGTAAATTTATGTAAAGTATTAATTATCTTACACAAGCAAAACAATCATTTGAAATATCAAACCAATTATTCTTAATATAGTACTGACATATAATGAAAAATGCTTGCATTTTAAAACTGTTTCAGTAGTTTTTCTCATGTTAACAGCAAAAAAAGTGAAATTTTTTTTGAAATTAAAAGTCAGTAGAGATATGTACTTTTTTCTACTGGTCTCCTCTTAGATTGGTTTGAACAATTAGCAGATAATACTTGCCACCTGCCACCAACAACTAATAGTCTTTTTGTCTAGCCTAGAAAATTTAGATGCTTCAAACACTGCTTATTTTGTCATAAAGACTGTTTTGCAAGCTGCCACTCAATTTATATCAGTGATTTTCAAACTTGGCAACATTAAGATGCATGGACTATATAACTCCCAGAATTCCCCGTGCTGGCTGGGGGATTGTGGAAGTTGAAATCAATACAATTTAAAGTTGCCTACTTTGGAAAAATACTGACTTAAATAATCAGCTGAAATTCATTGTCAGTTTTGTATTTATATTTATATTAACTGGCAGGTGAGCTGTTGCTCAGAAAAACAGTTTACTTTCTATTCAACTTCTTAGAAACTTAATAAAAAGTTACATAATCTATCTCAGACTAAATTAAATATACAATCACACCAGCTAACTACAGTAATCTGAGTAAATCCTCAACTGATCTTGGACAGCATATATTTGTGAACTGATAAAATTGCAGCACAGAAGATACGTGTTTTATTATTTATACTTGATATAAATGTACTACAGTTGGGTAATCATTTGGGAATAAAAAAGGGAGTACCGTATGGGTTCTCTATAACCACTATCTGAAAAGATGAGGCAAAAGCTGAACAGAAAATGCCAGAAAAAGAATTTTTAAAAAATTGAATGCTAAATATCCTCTCTTAACCACTTTTATGATTTTCAGACTTTAATGGACACATTTAAAGAAATGAAGAAAAAATACTTTATTCTGTAGAAGAGAGACTTACTAAGAGTCACACAGTTTCAACCTAAATATAAAAGTGTTTCTTTAATATAACTTTAATTGCAATATAACAAGACACGTTTTCCAAGAAATTATATTTCACATTTCAAATGAAAGGAAATGAAATGAAATCAACTTACTGGTTCACCCGTAGGACCTCCATCTCCTATACTTCCAGGAAGGCCAGGCAAACCCTAAAAACACAAAACCAAAAAGCTACTTAAATTTTACATCAAAACTTCATAAATTGATCAAAATGCAATTCATAAAACATCTTCAATGACATTTTTTTAATACAATAATTTTATTTCTACAATATAAGGACTTGTGACTGGCTGATTTATGAATTAGTAAATTTTTCATTTTGGTGAGCTGCATCCTAAATCATATTTGAAAAGTTAAGATATACAAACTAAAGATAAAATCTTTTCCTTATCTGTGAAATAAACTACAATGAATGCAATGATGCTTACTTTGTTGTAGTTATATGAAGACATACTAAAAAATATATATGAAAAATGGCAGATAACCAGGGGTGAGCTGCTAGCCGGAACGTCTAATTGGGCTCACCTCTGCGGCTCTGGAAGTACTGTGAGTTTGAGTGGAATTACGCTTCTACACTCATGCAGGTAGCAAAATCACACACGGAGACACAGATGCGCCCATGTTCCGGCAAGGTTTTTTGCTTCCGCGCATGCAGAACACATTTCCACACACAAATCAGAACACATTTATTTTTAATGTCAATTTTTAAAAAATTACTTACATTAACAATTAAAAAATGTAACATAATGGTTGTGTTCATATGGTCCACCTGGCTAGGGAAGTTAGTTTTAACCCCAAACAACTGTATGATTATTTCAGTGAAAACTAGACTAGCTTCTAATAGAGGTCCTCTTCATTTAGTGACCACAATTGGGACTGGCAATTTGGCCATTAAACAAAGTGGTTGCTTTAAAATGAAACTGTGACTGTGCTCATGATCTTACTTCAGCTTTCATTTGCTTTATAAACCTGCACAAGTTGTAAATGTGAGGTTTGGTTGCAAAGTTACTTTTTCATCACCATCGCAAATCTTTCTAAATAAGGCAGTCATTAAACAAGACTTACTTGTATTTGCATGATACTTTAAATTTCAGCTTACATTAGGTGATCTCAACTACTATAAACTCAATGTATTATGTGAGAAGCAGAATGGAATTATAAAAAAATAAATCTTCCACTGATGCAGGAAGGCTACCTTTGAAGAGTGTTCGAAAACTTCAGATCGTCCAAAATGCAGTCTCACAAGCAGTTATGGGCCTTCCAAGGCATACCCATATTTCACCATCACTCTGCAGACTGCAGTGGCTGTCAATTAGTTTCTGGACACAATTCAAAGTGTTGGTTATGACCTACAAATCCCTACATGGCATCTCCTGTTCTGGTTTAAGGCTCATACAGGTAATAATTGGAATAAATGATTGCTCAATGCATCTCATCATAAAAACACAACTTCTTTATTTCTCCTTATTCTTTTCAACGTTGCATGCAGCGTTTTCTTTCCTCCTCTTCATCCTTAGCAATTAAGTAGATTAGCTTGGGAGTAACATAAAAACCATTCCACAAGTCATTCTAAATTTATCGGCTACTCAGGGCCAGCCAGAAGTCATAAAAGGAGGCAAATAAATCACACAATGATTAGCTTACGCTCCGGAGCTTGTCATGGACGCCCCCATCTTAGAAATACAAGATTGATGAAATCAGCTTCTCTTCTGTTTCACACCCGTACGTGAGGTAATTGATTAATTAATCCCTCCTTCTTATATCTCCTCCCCCTTTCTTCTAAGCATTTTTGAATGCATCTAAAACGAGCATCTCTCCATCTCCTATCTTCCCCATTTGATTCATCTGAACTCATGTGAATATCATTAGCTCTGTGGTCTTTATTAACTGTGCCCTCTGTGGCTAAATCTGGCAAATTTACGATCTGTAAATCTCCCCCCTCCTCTGAGTCTAAAAATTCCTCAAGCTGTAAGGAAGTATACACAACACTTCTGAGACCGCCTTCTGCCACGCGAATCCCAGCACCCGTTCAAGTCCCACAGAGTTGGCCTCCTCAGGGTCCCGTCAACCAGAAAATGTCATTTGGTGGGGCCCAGGGGAAGAGTCTTCTCTGTGGAGGCCGCAGCCCTCTGGAACCAGCTCCCCCTGGATATTCGCACTGCCCCCACCATCCTTGCCTTCTGAAAATTTTAAAGACCTTTTTATGCCACCAGGCATGGGGCCATTAGATCTTAGACCCCGCCCAATGAGTGTTTTAGTGTATTTATGGAGTGAATGGTGATGAATGTTTTTTTAAATTATATTGGAGTTTTTAAGTTCTTTTAGTCACATTAATTGGATTTCTTGAGATGCATACTGTTTTGTACTTTTTGATATGTTGTGAGCCCCCCGAGTCCTTGGAGAGGGGCGGCATACAAATCCAATCAATCAACCAACCAACCAACCAACCAACCAACCAACCAACCAACCAACAAATAAGAACTTACTGGTGCTCCTGGAGTGCCTCTTCCTCCAGGGATTCCAGATTTTCCCTGTATAAACACAAAGAAGGTAATGTGTCCATTCTATTTCAAAAATATTGTCACAATTGATGCCTTAAATATGAATGTTAAAAAAATGCCACATACAATGAGACCAGGAATGCCTTTTTTCCCAGCATCACCAACTTCTCCCTGGGAAAAAGGAATCAATAGGGTTATTTTAATGTACACTGTATTCAAATATGACAATTTTTCTTCTAAATCCCAAATTATTGACATTCTTTTTAGTGCAAATTATTGGGAAATTTGTCATCAACCACAGGCACAAATGCAGGTACTATTTATTCCTTTTTATACCACTTCCTAGAAAAAATGTCAAAGAAACTCACTAAAATTAAACGATCACTTAGTCAAAATTACAATGAGGTCAGTCTTTATCTTAATCTAGGTGATGAAATGAAGACACTATAAGACACCAAGGAGGAAATGGCATAACATATAACTCAGAGACAAAGAATCAAGTTCCCAATAAAAGAAAGGTTATATGGTACTGTACTTCACGCATCTAACAGCAACATGGATCATTTTGGGGACAAAGGTAAAAAAAGTTAAGTTTACCTTGATACCTTCTGTCCCTTGTTCTCCCAGAGGACCATCTTGGCCTCGTGGTCCCTTATGAATTAAAACAAAAAACAATCAGGAATGATGCAACTGTTCATGTGTATGCATCTAAGGATTCACAAGACAAAACTGAAGCACAAAATCTGTAACTGTTGCCATGATAATTCATAGAATTTAATTGGATCCAAATGAGGACATTTTGTAATTTTTTCCCCTATCACTTACTACATTTTCCCACACACATGCATACAGAATTCATTGGGGATTTTTAAAAAAATTGTATGAGATAATAAACATCCTCAGTCACCACCTTTGAATAAAAACTTGAAAAATCTGTCTCTCTGCAAATTTTGTCAACCCTACTAGACTCCTTTTTTTCTTGTCCATTACTTTTCTATTTGACCTATGAACACAATCACCTTAAGATCCGTCCTCCAAGATATAAATTGTTAGAGTGCAATTCATTTCTAGAAGTTCACAATTAATTGTTCAAACTATTTCTCAAGATCTTTTCTTTTTCCAATAAGTAGACTATAATGAGACTGATTTTTCACAGCCTTTAGCTACCTTAACTCTGTAAGAGAATAGGGATGTGTTATACATAAACGATCAATTTCGAAGTAAAATTATTCTCACTTCTGAGTGAGGAAATGGCAAACTAGATGTCTCCATAGGGTGGGAAATGAAATGTGGGCAGGAGTGACAGACAATGACAAGCCCAGTCTAATAGAACCTCTCGAGATAAAGGAGAGGATGAGGGATTGCCCAATTGTGCTCAGGACAGCAACTCCTTGTAAGGAGACCAGAGACCAGTTGTTTCCCATGGATTTCAGTGCCAGAAGATGAAGAAAGATACTAAGCTCTCAACCACACTTTTAAGAAAACTAGATTAATTAATCCTAATACATTTCAAAAATATTTGAAAAGCATTTAACGTTGAAAGAGAAATTCAAAGCAACAAGCATGAAAAACCATCTTGTGAGTTAATCTTTGTTCCAATACAAAGGACAAACTAATAGCTTAAATAATGTAAAGAAATTGAAATAAATGGCAAAAAAATATATAAGAAGGTCTTAATTTAAGAAAGTTGCAAATGAATTCAAGGACCAGAGAATTTTGGGATATTAGGACTTTGCTAAAGGGTTTGGCAAATAATAAAACAGTATTTTTAGGGTAATATAAATTGTTTAGTCTATTGGAAAATAAATTATAGAACCTGGAGGTTTTGCAGTTTTAGAAATAAAGCACCACACGAGAGTAACAATTAAAATCAGGAAAAAGTAGAAAGGGAAAAAAAGAGACAAGCCTGTTTTCTGTGGTTCCCATAAAATGACAGAAAATGGACATATAGATATTTCAGGAAGTTTTTGAAAAATAGAATCAGAAACTAAGAGCTACAATGTTAGTACCAATGCTTGCTGATATGGATTATTTACAAAAGGTTTTTAAAAAGAAATGAAAGATGTGAAGGATAGTATTCTGGAAGACTGATAAATGAATGGGATAAATGACAATCACCTGATGCAGAAATACTAGAAAATAAAGAATTTTTTGGATTGTAAGACATATATGACAGTCCAAATGGAAATACAAATAATAAGCCAAGATATCTGGATAATTTTACTGGATTTAAAAATGAAGGTTATTAAAAACCTAAAAAACCTTGATGGCAGAAAGAAAAATTGAAGGGAGATTAAATTCTATGAGAGCATCTCAATGAATTAAAGACTAAGATTATTGATTTGATCATGATTAAAATAAGACATATCCTTATAAAATTCTGTGACTCCCTTAGGATCATTTTGCTAACATTTGGATAGGAAGGTTAATTATTTATGGGTTTGTGAATGGATAAGCGATAGATTATGGGAAAGATGTGAACTGTGTATGAATTGTGGATGGAGTGGAAAAACAATTAATTTTGTTTATACCTGTTGCAATGATCAGAAATCTCTTATTTAAACATTGTTTTTCTCCCCTTTTTCTTTTTTCTTCTTTGCACATCTATCTATCTACCTACCTACCTACCTACCTACCACAGAGAGAGAGAGAGAGAGAGGGAGAGAGAGACACACAGAGAGAGAGAGAGAATACTTGAGGTCATAAACATACTACTTACTCTTTGACCTTTAGAACCCTGCAGTCCAGGAGGTCCTCGTGCTCCTGGAGGGCCCTAAATAATAAGTAAGAATGTAATACATATTTATCATAGAGCAGTAGCAGTATCATATTTTGTTACCAACTTCCTTCCCAAAAGGTCACTCATTTTTCTCCTTATTGCCCTTTTCTGAAATTTCCCTGAAGTAGGCTAAAATTTCTCTTCAGCCATTCAGCAGTTTTAAAATTAATCTACCCTAGTCCCAGTCCAATACTCTATCAATTGCATCATAATTGTAGATACGGAAAAGTAAAGTTGCATGAGAGACAAATTATTATATTAGCAACTTGAAACAGGTAACATATCAGTCATGGCATTACTTTCTGACAGATAGGACTTAAAAAGATAAATTAACAGACATATATGCTCACATAGGTACATGTTAGATTATCTGACCTCTATGTCAAAAAACAAAAATCACTGGACTAGATTCACTGGGAATTATGTGGAGATTTCACTATGACAAGAGAAGTGATTCATGATCACTCACCTTTCTTTCCTGCTGCTATACATAATGTTCCAAAAAGTCGTACTTTCCCCCATAATAGTTTTATAGCTTATAGGGAAAGACTGCAAATCAATTTCTCAATTTCAGAAATTAAGCCTGGTTTAAATATCTTATTTTGAAGTCACTGGGTATAAAAGCTTTCCAAGGTTAGACTCATGCCTTTAATATTCCTTACTTTGGGCTGAATAATTTTTCTCTAAAGTTACACTGCCTATTAATAGACTTAAGATTAAAAATTAATAGATATTTGACTCATGTAGAGATGCACAAAAATATAATATTTTATACTTACAGGTAGCCCCTGTGGCCCTATATCACCAGGGCCCCCTGGTGGACCTGGGTATCCCTGAAATAGAAGTAAATATAATATGGCTGATGCATGGATACATTGTTACATTTGTTCTGAGCCGTGTACAGAATTCTTATGTACTTTATTAGTGAAGAAAACTTTTACTGGGAAGCCCAGCAAGCTGATTTTCTTAGAGAGGCTTATATGTATATGCATTTGTATATACAGTATAATTGATTTTTTTTAATGGAAAATAATGATTTTCCATTAAAAAAAATGAAATATATATACAAATGCAAATACATATAAGCCTCTAAGAAGTAGTATTCAAGTAGTAGTATTTAAGTAATAACAATACTAGTTCTGCAGAAATATATCTGTGTGGTCAAAGAATATGCCTTTGATCTAACTTCCAGATTATGTTTCGGAGAATTTTATAACATCTTGTTCACTATTTCAAGCTATCTTTTTCAGATACTTTCCTCCTCAAACAGAAGTTTCAAAGTCCTAGCTTCAAAATATTTTTGCTTGATTTTCAGTGAGTAACCAAAGCTACATTTTTGCTGTAAAACTATTTCTTTAAAATAGTTAATTCAATTAACATGATAAGCAAAAACTACTGTTGAAAAATAATACTGAGTTTCAAATATTTAAGAAAGATGAATAATATTAAGCCCAATACCTACAATCTTTGATGGAATAGATACTCATTTTTCTTACAGACTGTTTCATACAAATGTCTCTACATGTAAACAGGATTACCTTTACTTTAATATTTAGTAAAGGCAGGAATTTTCCAGTAACTATTTAAGTATATACTTTCTACTTAAGATTTGTTAATGTAAGATAAATAAATAAAATTAGGCAATAGTTTATGACATAATCCTGGATTTACTTACCACGACACCTTTTTCTCCAGGAGGGCCCACTGGGCCTGGATTACCTCTGTCTCCCTTAAAAATAAATAAACAGATACATACATACATACATACATACATACATACATACATACATACATACATACATACATACATACTGTTCATACATATAGTAGTTTATTTGATTTTTGACAGTAGAACTGCATACCCAGTTTTGAAATATGTTTAATAATGAAAATACAACTTGTATACCTAAATAAATATTCAGTATGGTGGTGTGAGTGAGTAGTAACTCCTGATTCTAGGGTTATTCCTAAGCTTCTCCAGGAATGGAAAACAAAACCAGTAGGAGCTAAGTATTGTAGCTACATTTATGCCTACATGTGAACCGTTTTCCTTTCTCCATTAATGGATTTATCACTAGAGTCCCCTACCCCCCCCCCCCATTCTGGGATGAATATATATGATTCAAAACAGGTTTTAATTAATCCAGAAAGGACAAGATGAATGCTTTCTTCCCCATGAAAACCATACTATTGATTGTCATTAAAAAATTGGGATCCTAACAGACTGTGTGACTTTCAACCCAATTGTATCATTTGATGACAGATTCTATCAATCGTCTGCTTGGCACATATTCATTCCATTTAAAAAAATCTGCTGCAGTTTTATTATCAAGTAACATTTTTCCAAGCAACTTGAGTAACTTTTACTGTTTTGCATGATTAAATTCCAACACAGATTTAGAGAATAAACATGCTGTTATGTTTACATATGAAATAAAAATTAGAATAATGCAAACTTTCCCAACTAGAAAATGAGTACATTTGTAAAAAAAAACTACAAAATCTAGTAGTCTATAATAGACTTCCATCATGACAAATAATCGTAGCTCATACTGAACAAAATTTAGAACACTAGTTGTAAAGCACAGTATGGGTACATATTACTTGTGCTACTCTTGTTACATTAATTATCTGCTAGGATCTTACAGTATACCTTCTCACCAGGTCCCCCAGAAAGTCCAATTTCACCAGGTGAGCCAATAGGTCCCTAAAGAGCAGGAGAAATGGAAAAGCAAATATTTATTTGTTTGTTGATTGATTGATTGATTGATTGCATTTATTTGCCGCTCACTCCAAATGGACTCTGAACGGCTAACAGGTATAAATACGATATAATAAGTAAAAAATCGATGAAAACATCACTAAAATCACATGTATTATAAAACCATACTTGCAACAATCAGTAACCTATCATTTATAGTCAATGTTTATTTGCAATAGCATTTAGATTTATTTACCACACATAGCGCTTAATAGCACTCTATGGGCAGTTTATAATCTAAGAATTATTTGCATATGCCAACAACCTGGTCCCTCATTTGCCTGCAATACTGCACTTTATTATGCCATTAGGGATCTTATAATTAATCTCAGAAACGTTTATTTATATATATGACCATATGCAAATATGAGTCCAGTCAAATTCTATGAAATATCTGGAAACATCTGTAGACAACCTATGTCAAATGTTCACAATTTATTGTACACCTGTTAAGGAGTGTGCAGAACCCTTGAATTATCAAGGACATGCACAGAAGAAAACTAGGATTCCAGCAGATATCCAGGAGATATGAGTAATTATTCAGTCATCCAAAACAGATACATTAAAGTTTATGAAATAATGTTTACTTTAGAAATAGCACAGTAAAATTAAACAGTCCAATCATTCACAGTCAAATCAGTCAATATATACAATAATACAATAATAAGATTACACGACTGTCTTTGTCTTACATATCACACATACATTACAGCTTACAAACACATCAGACTATCATCAAACACACAGAGCTTACTATATCAGTCACAGTGAATCAGCAGAAAGAGCATAGAGCAGAGAGAGAGAGAATCATGCTTTCTGGCTCCCTCCTATGGCAATTTGCAACACTAGCTCTTAAAGCTATAGTACTTCAATACATACAACTATTCATTGTTAGCTTGTTTATATATTGCAAACCCAACTGTTTTGTACATAGTGCTAACAACACCATATATTCCACTTTTTAGTTATATGAAGGCACAAATGTTGCTTTTGCAAATCACCAAAAATCTTAACACCATTGCCTGCAAATTTTAAATAATATTTTTAAGGATTCTTAAGAACTAGAAAAAACAATATATATACAGAATCCTTAAAATTACACAGCTCTGATTGCACTAATATGCATATTTATAATATGAACCTTCTCTATTGGCATTACAATTATGTTTAAAGATTATAAAGCTATTCTCATTATTGCCATTCAGAATGATACAATTGTCCTTAGAACTTGTTCAAAACTTCCTTTTCTTTCTTCCTATTTGGCTGCTACCCATTCAGCAGAGTTCTGATGAGATATACATTTGAGGATCTGCCTTTAGTGATCAAGCTGCTGGCCTAATTATTATGAATCAGATATCCTGAAGGATTAAATCACAATGTCAGTGCAGTAAATACTTGGAACTTGGCATTATAATTACGGTACATCTATCTTGGTGAGTTCTTATTTTCATTTTAAAATGTGTGAAAACTCTAAAATGATTCTGCATTCAGCTTCAGGACTTTTGTATCAGGCAGTTCCAATCTTATAGGCTTCAAATGTTTTCACGGAACAGTTCAAAGAGCTTTTCCCATGGTAAATATGGTGGATGCTAAAGAAATTTAAATATGATATGATTACCAGTGCTTAAGACCAAATTGTACTCCTCTGTTAAATTTTGTCAATTCCCATGCATGCTAGAAGGCCTCTGGCATAATTGCATCACTTTTTAAATACAAATTAAAACTAAAAATAATATATTCAAATAAAGAAAAGAAACAACATAGAAGAATGTCTACATAAAATGTTATCTGTATAATATTAAAAAAACCAATTAGAAGCAAAAAAAAATATTCTTGGGACACATGGGTCAAAATCAGGAACTGAGAAGCAACCTTCTAATGCCATCACAAAGAAACAAATAAAATTGAGGATCCCCCAGGCATGAAGAAAGAAAAGTGTGAATATATGAAACTGGAAAACAGCTTATCCTAAGTCAATATCCTAAATAATGAGCTGTTTCCTTCTATTTTGTGGCAGGAGACCAATGAGCTGAAAATAGCCTTCCCTAGGCCAATAGATGTCAGATGTAGGAATTATAGCTGCAATAACTCTTCAGCCAGCATGGGAATTATGCTGCAGAGTCAATAATCCAATTGAAGTATCACGCTAGAGAGACTACTGAAAGACTGAACCCAAAAATTGTCCTAAATAATGAGCTGTTTCCTTTAATTTTATGGCAGAGGACTAGTAAACTGAAGTGTCAGATTACTGTTTAAGATTATTTTTTAACATCTACATTATAGACAAGAGTATGTTAACAATATCTCTTCTTTTCCTCTTGTGTAGAAGAAGAAAGCAATTTGATAGTTATTATTTCACAATCCTGTATAGCAGCTGTGGGCCACTATGGCAACTTCAGGATCTGTGGAAAATTCCTGAGCCAGCATGGACAATTTCAGATATTTGTCTTTCTAACAATAGTCAACATCATGGTACTGACAGGTTTATTTATGGCCCTTTAATGTGATATAATGCAATATCTCAGAAAATTGCAATATTTAATATCCACAAATTGTGTAGATTGAAGTGACATTTATGTAATCAGTTATCTGGTAAATGTTTACCACTTTGGCAATGAGTTCGAATGCTTATAATTATAATAATATCCCTTTTATCAACCAGATTATTTTTAGGGCTGAAAGAATATAACATTCTGATCTTATTTTTTTAATATTTAAAAACATTTTTGTTTTGATTTATATTCAGCGATAGAAAAGTTTTGCTTATAATATAATGTTGTTTAAAAGTTTTGGCAGTTAATATTTTTAAAATGTTAAACTTAGCTGTGCACGCCAGCATACAGTAGCTCAGAGAGAAGCATTTTCCCCAGTTTTTTAAAAAGTGTTTTTCTTGGCATCACTTCTAAAAAAACCATTTTCTCTCATTTGTTGTACAAATTTGCTCTATGGAACTCTTTTTATTCTAATTAAATTAACTAAATATTATATATGTAGATCTCCTGATTCTGTATGAACCCCCTAATTGTACCAGCAGGATAAAACCCCATTTCAATTGTAAGATGTTAACCAAAGTAATGCATTACCAATATGTTAAATTAAAATTGTTTCTTCAATTGAGAAAACCCCTTGACTGTGTTTCATGTCAACAACCAAAAATATAATTTATTTAGTAGGATCTTA
Organism: Erythrolamprus reginae; assembly: GCF_031021105.1. NCBI lineage: Eukaryota > Metazoa > Chordata > Lepidosauria > Squamata > Dipsadidae > Erythrolamprus > Erythrolamprus reginae. The sequence continues at coordinate 128,933,859 of NC_091952.1, read as the reverse complement.
AATACCAGATCCTTCTAAACAGATATGAGGAATTTTTACCATATGAACAGATTTCAGAAAAAGGAATTATAGTCAAATGCACAATATCTGTAGCACCTTCCAACAAAAGGATTGAGATTTTTCATGTATTAAATAATCTGTGTGAAGATTTAAATAAGAACTAAGGCACTGAGAAATTATACATTTGTTTTATTATTGTTTTTATTTAAAATTTCTTGCAATTCTTGACTGAAAATGAACAGCAGAGGATTTGCCATAGAACCTCATTATTTTCACAAACCATGGTTTCTTAGGTCAGGCAAATGAGGGATTAGAGAAACCTAGATTAAAACTAAAAGTGTTTTATTTAGGAACATTAAATTTTAACAAACCTAATTGCTTCTTGATATTAATGACTGCTATTATCTTTAATGAGATGTATACTAAATTTTCTTCAGTAAAGGGAGTAAATAGAGACTACAGATGTATTTTTATATAGGAAGGTGAAAAGTAGTTCTTCTGTGTATAAACTGATGGGATATATAAATATTAAATTTAATATTAACATGTAATAATATATTATTTAATATTTAATAAATATTAAATAAATACTGTAAACGTCTCTAGAGACTAAAAAGAACATAATAAATCTTTAATAAAACTATTTTCGGAATGAGTGCTTTTTAATTCATTACATTAATTAGGACTAAGCAGTAATCTGGTTTCAAAGTGGAAAAGTTGATTCAAATATTCAGAACATGATGGTACTCACGTAACAACTATGTAAAAAACCTCTAACAAAAAGACATGTTTCATTTAAAGATATGTAGAGTGTGAATCCATATAGCTTATTAATTTTATCTCCGGCCTTATTATATCCAGCAAGCATAGAAGCTACTTTGAAGATGGGCAGTAATGATAACATCATTTAAAATCTTATATAATTGTAAAAATTACTTATGGTACCCTTGGAATAATTTTTCAGCTTATTGAGTACCTATGCACAATATATTAAGGCAACCAAACTGCTTAACCGGCATTCGTGTGCTTCCATCCTATACTGCTTCTGCATAATACCATGACTTTAATATGATTAGATGTCCTATTCAAATCCATAGGGACTGCCATTTCCGATTAGCAAAATACAAAGTTTGAAAACATCACATTCCAGTTTATTAAGACCAGAAATGAAGCACACCAAATTTGGAATCTACCCTTAGCAACAGGAAAGTTAAAAATCATGAAGGCTGATTGGAATAAAGGTGACAGCTAAGGCATTCCTTTAACTTAATCTTAGCTGGATTAACATGTGGTATGAACCAGGTCATTCAACTCTATGATAAAACTGTATTACATTCATTAACATAGACTATTGCTAGTTTAATATCACAAAAAATATTTCTAATTTTGGTACTATATAATACTCTTTATTCAAAAGCCATTTACAATAATAACTTTTCAGCAAAAAGGTTTTTATCTCTCTCTCTCTCTAGAAAAAAAGGATTAATAATATAAGTGGGATGCATTCCTTTTGGGGTACACTATTAATCCATCTTCTGAATGAATGTAGTGATGCATTCATATCTAAGATCTTCGATGCCTCACTAATATGTGGACATACAGCACAGAGGAATTCTAAGAAACCCCATGTCCATTCAAATACAGATGAACATTCCAAGAAGATAATTTACACCTGCATTCTGAAACCTGAGGCTAACCAATTAGGCAATGCCAAAAGCTTTATATAAGTGAAAACAGAGTTAGTATGTATGATTTCAATGTCAGTTTTCATATCAGTGTTTCTCTAATCTTATAGTATATATCAGTGATGGCAAACCTTTTCCCCCTCGGGTGCTAGTGCAGATGCGTGAGTGCCCACACCCATAATTCAACACCTGGGGAGGGCGAAAACAACTTCCCCCACACCCCGGAAGCCTTCTGGAGGCTGGAAATGGCCTGTTTCCCAACTTCTTGTGGGCCCAGTAGGCTCCCTCCCCAGGCTCCAAAATCTGCATGCCACCTGTTGCACCTGTGCTATAGATTCGCCATCACTGGTATATGTCTCTGTATTTTTATTTCTAGTTAGATTTTGCATTTCAAGACAACATAAGAGACAAAAGAGTTTTATAGGATTTTAACGATGGAAATATGTATTCATTGAATAACCTGTACAAATTGTGTTCTAATTTCTATGGTGAAAAATGTATTTCATTGAACAGGGTGATATAATGAAATTAAAACCAATATACTGTAAAGAGTGTTCCATCCAGTGTTTCCACTGGGTTCACACACATGCATTTATTTTTCTCACTTTAGTGCAAATTATATGAACTCTAATTTCTTATCTGTGAATATTAAACAAAGTTTGAATATTACTGAGGAGGATATGGAATTCCGCAAAGATGCAGCTGAATTTTGATAGGAATATCAAGCTTCAATTAAATTAATAGCATATCTAAACTAAGGAATTATAGAAGAATTAAATTGCCTCCATGTAGAAATAGAAAATAGTATACTCTTACTGTTTCACCAGTTTTCCCAAGAACTCCTTGGTCTCCTGTTTCTCCCTGTTATTTTAAAAATATAAGACTTTATTTTAAATACAGAAATTTAAATATTATCCATGTATATATAAATTACAATGTTTTCTGTACTCCAGAGCATTTTTATCAACAGTTAGAAAAAGATTATTTGCTTTTCTAAAATCTTTCCACGTAACATATTAACTCAAATCTTTTTCACAGTCTCACCTTTCCCTGAAGGGCTGAAATGTCATTTATTGTCTTTTATCTGCTAATAATTCTTGCACTTTTTTGCCAGTATTATTTCTGCTTTTCTCTACAACTATGCACAAACCAACCATTTACCATTGCTCAGAATCCCTCTGTGAGGGAGATGGGTGATGTCTAAATTTGACATCAAATTTGAAAAATTCAAATTCTGACTATTTTTAATTTAACAAGAGAAAATATCAGAAATAATTTTAAGTCATACCTTCAGGCCTTCTAGTCCTGGTTCACCTGCAAAACCTTTCCTTCCAGGTTTCCCCTATATTAAAACAAAGAAGTTCACTTTTTAAAGCTTTTAAATAAAGATTAAATCACTGACAATTAGAGTTGCATTGTGCTTGATACAACCCAATAGAGTGACTGTGGGAAAAATATATGCCATCTGTATATATAAAGTCCTTTTGCTTTTTCTTTCAACAAAAACAACTAGAGAAAAATTGCAGTTATATATTTTAAGCATTTCACCCTTGGCATTAACGTTTGGACCAAATTTGCACCAAAGTAGGATTTCAAAATATGTTTTGATATGGTTGAAGAAATTAAGACATTAGATAATATGCTCTTAAATGTTGAATAATCTCCAGAGTTTATACCACAATCTTTCGACTCATTCTTGTTTTGTCTATTTCTCTTTCTCAGCATTTTAAATCTTGCACCTTACTCGCCTTAATTAAAAAGTAGATAATGATTTCAAAATAGATTATTTTTTTAACTGAAAGTCATGGGCTTTCTCTTTAATTTCTCAGAAATTAAAAAAAAATTAAAAAATTAAAAAATTAAAAAGAAATTAAAAAAAAATTAAAAAAAATCACTGTTAGCCTTTCAAAGGTAAGTGGATAGAATTTATTATAAAACATTTAAGTTTTGTTTGATATTCCTAATTATAAGAAATTAGGTTCATTTAACTGACAATGGGAGCAGATGCACATACATGGACTAAATGTTTCCAAAAATAACACTACTATTAATCTGAAAAGAGAGATCATGGAAAGCCACAGCAGTGAAGGAATCAAATTTTTTTCCAACTTCACAAATGAACAAACATCCATTACACTAAATAAAATCTCACTTCAGTTACTGCTTTACATGTCTCAAATTCATTCATTTTTCAAAAATATAAATTGTTTTATATTAACCTTTAAAAAATGAAACATTTTAATAGGCAATCCTTCTTAGTCACATTTGGGGATTCCAAGAACACAGATTAACTGTAGTCCATACTGTATGTAGTTCATAAAGATTAATTGTAGTCCTTTTTTTTTAACCTGACAGAAGCCTCAAATAGGAAAATACTAAAAAGTAAATGTTTAAGCCTGAACTAAAATTCATTTTGTGTCCTTAAGAAAATCCCTTTGTAATTAATTATGTTTATTTCTTTTAATATTTCTAAATATTTAAGAATGTAACAATATAAATGAGTGGAGAAAAAGTAACTCCAGTTAAGGAAAACATCTTTTAGATAAATGGAAACTCATTCGTATATGAGAAGCTATATTAAAATGTCAGTATTTTAAACCTGGACTGAAATTCATTTTGTGTCCTTGAAAATATCCCTCTGTGATGAATTATCTATTTTTCTTTTAAGTATTTAAAAGTATTTAAGTATTTAGTATCTAAGTATTTAGGATCATTTGAAATGTAACAATATAAATTAACAGAGTAAGGTAACAAAGAAAAAATAAGAAAAACATCTATTATTTAGTTTTATAAAATATCAGGAAAAACATACGTAAGAAAAATAAGTAATTCTATGCCAGGGACAACTAAATTCTACAGTACAAATAAATTTATATACTGTCTTAATAAATTAAATTGCACAACTTTCTTTGAGAAAGAATCTGAGTTCCAGCTGAGAGCATTTCAGTCATGGGCAGGAAGAAGGGAAGAGAACTTGAGAAGAATATTGATAATTAAGTCAATTGGGATAGTTATTTATAAAATTATATGCTTTTTGAAACATAAATGAATATGAAAATAATAGGATAGCAGGTTACCAGGAATACATACTGGTAATATTTTTACAAAATGTATAGTTCACAGTAAGATAGGAAATCCTAAGAGGAAAACTGGGCTGAATATATTTAATAAAGTAAATAAAAGTAAAATCAGTGAAACATATAATTATATTCTATTCTATAACAGACTAGGTAAGCCAATTTCCTGTGAATAATTTAGATTGCAAATACTAGTAGTCAAAAATTCTAAGATTAAGAAGTAAGAAATTATGGAAGTTAAGCATAACATCTAGTCCTGCAAAAACACCTGATATATTTAAAAAATGAAAACCAGAACAAATTGATTTGATATCAGTTTGAAGGAAGGACTTCAAAAGTACTTTACAAAAAACTCAGGAATTAATTTTACAACGGTAACAAGATCCGAAATGCAGTGATTCTGTATTTAATGTTTAAAATAATTTCATATACCATGACGAGGCAATCTTCTGCAGTAATTTGTATATTGCATGCAGAGAACATTTTTGCAACAACATCGAAAAAAATACACGCCATCTAAAATGTGAGAAAAAAGGTGCTTAGTCTGTTGCAGGACTGTAGATGTGGTAAATGTCACAGAAGGGACCCTCCCTAGTTTGTTGGGCTCTAGAGATTTATTTATTTATTTATTTATTTATTGGATTTGTATGCCGCCCCTCTCCAGAGACTCGGGGCGGCTAACAGCGACAATAAAACAGTGTACAATAGTAATTTGGTATTGATGATTAAAAATCAATTAATATAAAAACCAAACATACATACATACATACATACATACATACCATGCATAGAATTGTAAAGGCCTAGGGGGAAAGAGGATCTCAATTCCCCCATGCCTGGTGGCAGAGGTGGGTTTTAAGTTGTTTACGAAAGGCAAGGAGGGTGGGGGCCGTTCTAATCTCTGGGGGGAGTTGGTTCCAGAGGGCTGGGGCCGCCACAGAGAAGGCTCTTCCCCTGGGTCCCGCCAGGCGACATTGCTTAGTTGACGGGACCCGGAGAAGATCCACTCTGTGGGACCTAACTGGTCGCTGGGATTCATGCAGCAGAAGGCGGTCCCTGAGGTAATCTGGTCCGGTGCCATGAAGGGCTTTATAGGTCATAACCAACACTTTGAATTGTGACCGTAAACTGATCGGCAACCAATGAAATTTCAGACTTGTAAGATTTTGTTAATGTAATTTTACAATAAAGTAGATTCATGGGCACCACAGTGATTAGACTGTGGGTTAGTGATTAGTGATTAGACTTCGTATTTCAAGATCCCGACTGCAGGCTCATTCCTGCTCATGGCCACTGCTACGTGCCTAACTGGATCAAGGTTGACTTGGCCTTCCATCCTTTTCACTACTTACCCTTGGTCCAGTTACTCCAATTGGCCCAATAGGTCCTTCTTCTCCCTAAAGCAAAAGACAGGCAATAATTTTTTCTTGAATATTGCATTTACTGTAGATATATTTGTAATGTAACACTGAACATCTTAATGAAATTATGTATTTACTTAAATTTAAGAGATTACAGAATAATAATTAACTCATAAGTATATACAGTGGTACCTCAAGATACGAACCCCTCGTCTTACGAACAACCCGAGATACGAACCCGGGGTTCAGAAAAATTTTGCCTCTTCTTACGAACTTTTTTCGTGTTACGAACGGCAAACCCGAACTTCCGGGTTTGGCATTCCGGAGGCTGCTGGGAAGCCCCGCAGCCCGGCTGTCATCTTTTAAAACAGCCAGGGGGCTTCCCAGTTGCCTCCCGGAGCCAAACCCGGAAGTTCGGGTTTGGCGTTCAGGTTGGAAAGGCTGCTGGGAAGCCACCCGGCTGTTTTAAAATGCGACAGCCGGGCTGCGGGGCTTCTCGGCGGCAGCGCCAGTCAAGCGAGGCAAGGCGGGGAATGTTGGGGGAGTGAAGGAAATTTAAACAGATTACGAAAAGCTCGGTGGTGGTGACTGCACTCCTTTTAGAAAAACGCCTCCACGGGGGCTGGGCTGGGTATTTTCCTGGAAGGAATGCCATCCACCACCGAGCTTTTCGTAATCTGTTTAAATTTCCTTCACTCCCCCAACATTCCCCGCCTTGCCTCGCTTGACTGGCCAGAGGACATGACATTCACTGCCTCCCGTGCCTCCTTTGGCTTTGCGATTGGACGTGCCTCCCGCCGCTCTGCCCAATCACAAAGCCGAAGGAGGCACGGGAGGCGGTGAATGTCATGTCCTCTGGCCAGTCAAGCGAGGCAAGGCGGGGAATGTTGGGGGAGTGAAGGAAATTTCAACAGATTACGAAAAGCTCGGTGGTGGATGGCATTCCTTCCAGGAAAACGCCCAGCCCAGCCCCCGTGACTGGCCAAAGGACATGACATTCACCGCCTCCCGTGCCTCCTTTGGCTTTGCGATTGGGCAGAGCGGCGGGAGGCGCGTCCATAGGCTTGGTCGGGTCGCCGCAGCACCCTCCCTTCGCCAACCCTTTGGCGGTCACCGGTGGGCTTAGGGTGCCTCGGCACCGACTTCGCTGCCCCTTCCTGAGCCCAGCCCCGTGACATTCGCTTTCCTCCCGCCCGCAGCCGACTGATCGTGGGCTCCTTCGCAACCTCGGAGAGCTTCCTGGTTTTCGTGAGCTTTCATGCCCTGGAAGCTCTCCGAGGTTGCGAAGGAGCCCACGATCAGTCGGCTGCGGGTGGGAGGAAGGCAAATCCCCCGTGGGCTCCGTTACACCTTCCCTTCCAGCCAGGCCATGCTGGCGGCAGCGGAACAATCGCCTTCCTCCCGCCCGCAGCCAACTGACCGTGGGCTCCTTCCCGAGCTCCCTTCCTGAGCCTCCCGTTTTCTCTCCCCCCCCTCGCCCCTTCGCCTCCCTGTGTTCCTAGGAGAAGTGCTGGGGATTGAGGCAAGACAGACCTTCTGCTCCTCACCAGCACTTCTCCTAGGAACACAGGGGGGCGAAGGGGCGAGGGGGCGGAGAGAAAACGGGAGGCTCAGCATTCCGTCAGCCGCAGCGCTGGCTGTCAACTTTTCTTTTTAAAACTGGGCAGGAGCTGACTTGCCTCCCCAGTGTTAAAAAGAAAAGTTGACAGCCAGCGCTGCGACTGACGGAATGCTGAGCCTCCCGTTTTCTCTTCCCCCCCCTCGCCCCTTCGCCTCCCTGTGTTCCTAGGAGAAGTGCTGGGGATTGAGGCAAGACAGACCTTCTGCTCCTCACCAGCACTTCTCCTAGGAACACAGTGGGGCGAAGGGGTGAGGGGGCGGAGAGAGAACGGGAAGCTCAGCATTCCGTCAGCCGCAGCGCTGGCTGTCAACTTTTCTTTTTAAAACTGGGCAGGAGCTGACTTGCCTCCCCAGTGCTAAAAAGAAAAGTTGACAGCCAGCGCTGCGACTGACGGAATGCTGAGCCTCCCGTTCTCCCCCCCCCACCTCGCCCCTTCCGGTTTCGGCGTTCGGGAGACCGCTGGGTTCCCAGCTGTCTCCGAACGCCAAACACCAAAGCCCCGCGTTCGGTTTCAGGAGACAGCTGGGAAGCGGCGCGGCTCTTTTAAAAGATGACAGCCGGCCTGGGGGGCTTCCCAGCACCCCCGAACCCTGTGCTGGGAAGCCCCCCAGGCCGGCTGTCACCTTTTAAAACAGCCGCGCCGCTTCCCAGCAGTCGCGGAAAGCCGTTTTTTTGCGGGGGTTTTTTGCGGGGGTTTTTTGCGGGGGTTTTTTGCGGGGGTTTTTTTGTTTCCTATGGGAAACAATGTTTTGTCTTACGAACCTTTTGTCTTACGAACCTCCCCCCGGCACCAATTAAGTTCGTATCTTAAGGTACCACTGTATTTATAAAGGAGTAAATCTCAATGGATTCAGTAGGATTTATTTCTGGTAGAAACATGTAATATTTCTTCCTGCATCAATAGTTGCAAATTCAGGTACATAATAGTACATGTCTAAATCTACTTAATTTGACATTAATTAATTGTAAATTGGATTTTTAGGTAAACTTCAATGAATTCAGTTTTAAAAGAAAAGATGCCTCCTTTTTCTGATAGATTTTCTCTTAATAGATGGACATTAAAATATACAATCAGCAACACAACTTTTATTTAATTTACACATTAATATATTTCTTCTATAGAATGTAAAACATAGTCCTTCCCAGTGTGTGTAAGATACCAGATTTGGTTCATTTAACATTACGTATACAGGTGCCACAAAAACAAGTAAGTTATTGGTGGGTCACAGTTTATATTTCACATTTATTGGAGAGAAATTTAGTAACTTTTCAAGTTAAAAATAAGATCAATCATAGAGAGCTGATCCTAGTTCCATTGTTCTTTTGAGAGAACAATCACCTTACCTCAACTCCTTTGGGACCAGGTGGACCAACAGGACCTCTATCACCTAAAAAGCCCTAAGTAACACAAATCATAAAATTAATGATCCACCATACTATGGCAGAAAGCATAGAGTATGATGATTAAAGGGTAAGAAACGTAGCTTTAATTGATTTCTTCACTTTATGTTGCAATTGTTTCTCTTAAGGAAGCCTTAACTATTAAATCAATAGCCATTTGAGCTTCTCTGTAAAAGTACAATATGCATATGTACACGTGCATTCCAATTATCTGCTAAAAGCTCACAAGGGAAAATTACTTAAATGGAGATTAAACTGTAATCATTTCCTGCTTAAACCATTAATCTTGGATTAGGCATATGCATTAATTTTTATTTTTCATAATGCAGGTGGGAAAACAGCTGCAAAGGGCGGATTCTGATTATAAAAACAGCAACAGATAAAGGATTAATCATCTCCCACTAGCAGCACTTCAGCAATAACATTTGAAGTCAAGACTGTATATCATAAATAAGTAGGCTGAGCAATCACAGATGTTTTAGCATCCTATAACAGTTAGGCTTAAATGAAATTACATTTTCTTTATTTTTATTTCTTTTTCACTTTTCTACAACTGTTTTCTATTTTCCATATCTTAAAATTTGTATTGTTTTTACTCTATGGAAAAAACTTTAATAAGAATTATAGATGTAGGGATGGGTGCACTGATGGATGATGGATGGATATAGTCTAAAAAACAGGAAGGTATACAATCTTGTCCCACTCCTTTGCCAACCTGGAACCAGCATTTGACTAAATTCTGTCCGTATTGTATTTTCCTGACCTGTATAAAACTTTGTCAAGAGGACCATAAAATATTCTGGGGTCCCCATTTTCCTAAGTAGATGTTACAGTTTAACCTGATTTATATGCGTTTTTATAATCACTGAAACTAATGGAAAATGATCAGTTGAAATGGATTGTTTTTTCACTTAACCAATGAGCTATCCTTTATTCTTTCTGCTTCACAACGCTTATTTTAATAAATGTCTGAATAACTTAACTGCTACCTCTGTGAAAGTTTCTACACTCACATGTGAACTGAAAAGTAAACACCATGATATTCAATGGTTCATTTTTTTTTCATAAGATGTAGTATCTCCGAATAGAAATATCTCTCTGTGACACTAGTGGCATGAAGTGAATTAAATTAAATTAAATTAAATGTTCACCACATAACAGAGATGGAAGAAAGTAGGAAACTCTGATTACTGCATAATCCAAGCAATGTAGATAGCATCTCATCTGTAGACGGGTCTTTTGGCTCTAGCAGAGATTTAAATAGTTTTTATACAACTCAGAATGCATTGACTCAATGTTTGGATATTATAAAATGGAAAAATCAAATCACTTCTATCCATTTACATTAGAAACTTTATTAGTTCTATTACAAAGTTAATTGGGAACTTATATAACATTGTGGTGCATATACTGCATGTGTCATTTGTAGAAATTTGGAAAGAAAATCAACAATCATTTAACAGAAGTTCAAAGCTAGAAGCATCTTTCTGTTCTTGACTAGTACCCATTCAATCACTAAATCTATATTTTAGTGGAAATTATTTAATAAGATTTTATTTCAAGCACTCTTCTGTCAGTCTCAATTCATAAATAAATATATTTTAAAAGAAGTGAAAGGTGTATTGCATTGGTAACAAAAAAAATAGATGCATTATTTATAGAATGTTTTGTAATTATTACAAAGGTTGCTTTTCTTCTTTTTTGATAATTTAAAATAGGAATAAAATGAAATGCCCTGCTTGGAAAATAACACACAGGAGTTTTTAAAACATTATTTTCTTGAATGAGAGAAAATGGCTGGCCCAAGGTTATCCAGCTGCCTTTATACCAAAGTGGAACTAGATATTCTAGCATTGCTTTTTGTTTATCCCACATTTGTCCTTCTTTCACTGAGCCACGATGGTGCAGTGGTTAGAATGCAGCACTACAGGATACTTCTGCTGACTACTGGCTGCCTGCAATTTGGCAATTCAAATCTCAACAGGCTCAAGTTTGACTCATCCTTCCATCCTTCCAAGGAAGGTAAAATGAGGACCCAGATTGTTGTGGGCAATATGCTGACTCTGTAAACCACTTAGAGAGGGCTCTAAAGCACAGTGAAGCGGTATATAAGTCTAAATGCTAGTGCTAATCCTTCACTTCAGTCAGCCAGATAAATCAAATGATGCTAATAGATATTCATCAATTTGATACATGTAGCATAACCAAGTACTTCAGAACGCACACACAATAGATTTGACTATACAATACCAACTAAATTATTTACACAGCCTTTTTCATCCACTCCACCGAGCAAATGGATCGCTGTCTCGGTTTCTGCTACAAGCGGAAGAAAGGAAATCTTGCAGCAATTTCCCAGATCACCGATATGATGCACAAACCTGTAACAATGACCAGAGCCCCTCTTTGCCCTTCTAAAATTTCTTGATTTCTAAAATAGTGCCTTTAACCACTGCATCTAACTGGTTCCCTGACGTAGAGAACCAGTAGAAAAAGCTATCTGTAGATCCACATGCTCAATTCCAATCTATAGTAGATCTATGAGTACCCAGATTCCCAGACCTCTAACACTGAAAAGAGTTTGTAGAAACCGTCTGCAACAAAGTTACCAAACATTTAAAGTATGTTAATGGCATGCTTTGAATGAATTACAGTAATCTAATTGTTAAGATATACAATCCTAATTCCACAAAGTTTGTTACAGAATCTGTAAGATGCTTCATTATGATATTGCTCTTGATATAGAAATCAAGAGATATTAAGCACAATTGGGGGGGAAGGGAACAGATAAAGCCCAAATAATATTTTAACAATTAAATAAATTATAATACATTAGAGGATTGATCATAAAAGAGCTAAACAGTTTCCCAAATGTTCTTTAGAAGGTGAATTGGGAACTGGAAAGACAATGATGGAAAGAAAATGTCATTATGAAATTGTCTCCATGCCAAGACTCAATATTAGTGTTAATATAAAAGGCTTTGTCATGCTTTCCTGGCAGCTAGAGTATATTTATATATAAATTTCAAGGGAGAAGAATTAGGGGAAAAAAGAGTTTAGCAAGACAGTCTTCCAAGAAAAAAAGAAACTCCACAAAATCTCAGTCAGTACGTGACATCTGGGAGCACTGAAGCTGAACAATTTCAGTTTCACAAAGGCCTGGGCTCATCTGATTATGGACTCTGCAAAAGCTTTTCCATTTAGGTAATGCTCATCCCAAATGTAAGCCACCAATTTTCTCTAATTAAAGAACATATCCCCCATTTACGAGAGCCAAAATGTTACATAGAAAAGACTCATCCTTGCATCCAATACAAATTTCAGCTTCCAGCTAAATAATCAGCATTCTGACCATGATCTTTGATTAACAATCAACCAGCATAGCAGGATTTGGGAAAGGATATTGAATATTTAGTTGGGAACTAAATATTCTGTCACATCCAGAGGCAATAGCAAATTGTCTACTAAATGTATAGTTGGAATAGTACTGAAGCAGAGGTGGGTTCCTACCAGCTCTAACTGGTTCTTTAGAACCATTAGTAAACTGGTGATGACCTGTGGTGGGCAGAAGCCAGTGCGGTCAGCTGCTCGGTCTCGATAGGAAATTCCGTGATGTGCACACAGCTGCATGTCTCTGGTGCACACATGGAAGCCCCTGAAACCTTGTGTGAGGACGCTCGTGCAAGCGGGATTTGGGCTATTTTCACCAATGTTTTGCTTCTGCGCAGAAACAAAAATATTGGCAAAAATCAGCAGAATCTTGCTCACGCACACGTCCTCACGTGAGATTTTACTTGCTGTGCGTGCGCAGAGGCCAACTTTCACACCAACGGGCTTGTACGCGCCCACCAGATGCATGTGCCCCCCTGGGGGCATCGGAGGGCGCACTGGTAGTGCCAAAGATGAGTGGCCCTTCTCTGGTGATGACATCATGGAGCCGGTTCTGTCAGTGTCGGTCCATGGGTGCTGCCATCTTGTTTTTGGCTTCTGTGCTAATTTTGGCACTGCACATGCGCGCCCTTGCCCCTGTAGTGTGGCAATGCGGTGTGCAATTCACACAAAGCCACGCAGCATGGGAGGAAGTGAACCGGCAGCAAGATAAATTAGAACCCACCACTGTACTGAAGGGTCTATAATTCATAAGATAGTCTCCTCATGATGCAAATGGGTTTGTAGAAAAAAACAGTAAAAGGTAGCAAAAATTTCCAAAATAACAATGAGTCTTATTGAACATTATAAGTTATCTTTTCCTCCCAGCAATGTTTGTACAGTCTTTTTAAACGCAACACTCTTTAGATCAAGGTCTCAAACCCAGGCCACTTTAAGACTTGTGTACTTCAACTCCCAGAATTCCTCAGCACCTCACCTCAGCAAAGCTGGCTGAGAAATTCTGGGCGTTGAAGTCCACAAGCCTTAAAGAGGCCCGGGTTTGAGACCTCTGCTTTAGATGTACTGGCATATAACTCATATCATAGCTTCATAGCTGGGTAGCCTAGCAACCTACAATGGGGGGGTTGTACTCCAACACATTTGGAAGGAAGTGACTTAGATAATAGTAGTCTAACAAGATCCATCTGCTGCTTTTTCCCATATTATATAAAGATCAGCAATTTTGCAATTTCTTTAAAGTTGATTTCTCAACTCCGTTGAAGCAACTCTTTCTCAACTCCTTTGAAGTAGCAAAAAGATTTTAAAATCAGTAAAACATGCTTCTACGATTTTACTTGCTGCATTTAATTACAAAGAATTTATAATCAAATTCCACCTTGATTTTATTCTTACCTTGGGCCCCTCTGGACCATTTGGACCTGGTATACCAATATCTCCTGGAAAACCCTAGGCCCAAATAAATAAACAAAGAAATGCAATTACCATTTCATTGAAAAACTTAAGGAAAACTGAGACCTTAGTTTTCTATTATTTCCCTTTTGTTTATCTGCAATGCAAATAGTGAGGGAAAAATCCACCAGTTTTATTGTAGAAAAGCATCCGATCAATCTTGTAATGCTCCAGATGCTGACCTGCAGTTTCTCTGAGTGACAGTAATGTATGGGCCATTGTGGTTACAGATTTCTTGGGTTCACACATCCAAGGTCCTTTTTTAGTAACTTCTTCTCACTAACTGATAATTGGCTACATCAAATATTGCATTTAAATCCCTGATTATAACATCTCTCTATGATTTAGAAAGTAATTTAGTATTAACACATCTCCTAATTACATTAAACTCTACCCAAGAGATTTTGATGCTACTAAAAAAAAGTTTATTAAAAAGTTTTATCCGAAAGTAGAATTGCAAAATGTGGCAACTGGGCTATATGTAATCTTCAGTCACCAGATATGTCTTTTTTTTAAGGGAATATGTCTTATTTCCTAAAGTGCATTATTCCCATGGTATTTGTAATTACTAAAATTTCAGTCTGGCAACCATGCAGAATAAAATCCTATCTTGGAAACAACAAGAATTCTAATGAATTAAGGTTATATTAATATATCATATACTATGATATAGGTATATGAAAATCACAATATCTTTATAAATATTCATATATTGATTGGTTCGTACAATCAGTAAACTAGTAATAGATACTATGCCTATAGTATATAAAAAATACCTAACACATATTATTACAACACAATAATTACAAAGCTTGCAACACTTCATCAGAACTTCCAAATATGTCAGTATAAAATACAGCACAGTTGTAAAGGAAACCTTTTTGGAACTAAATAACACAACTTAGCTAATGACTCATGTTGAGAGACCTGCACTTCATTATTCCTAACTTTTATTCATATCAAACATCACTTCCCTACATAATTCTAGACTTCTTTTGTATGCAAAACATATGGCAGAAGACTTCCATATGGTTTATTGTCCTAAGGGGATTCTGTGCTCAATTACAAATCAAAACGATTTACAGATCAAATGAAGTTCATGTTGAAAATAAAAACTGTTATTTTATTTTCTTTTTTACTCTAAGAGCATTCTGGAGAGAAAAGCTTCCCAAAGAAACAAGAAGTTTGTACAATGCAATAGAGGGGCCTCCACGCTAAAAGAGAAAAATGGCTTAAAGATACGGTGTGTTTTATCTGAGATACGGTGTGTTCTATCTGACGAGGGAATAGTTCTCACAAGCAGTTTTGGGACAATTACTACTACCAGAGAGTTTAACAACAGAACATTTATAATAACAGAGACATAAAGCTAGTTTCACAAAACTCATCTGAATTACAAATAATACAATGGCTTAAAATATTTTTAGTTTCAAAAGCATTTTTAAATAAACTTTAAGAGAGTCTGGGAATATTTAATTTTCTTCCTTCAAACAGCTGTCCATCAATATTATCTTAAAAACACTTCCAAAAAATATCCATAACATTACATATCAGCCAGTTCTTTGAGAAACATAAACCCTCTAAACCTGTTCAGACACATTAAATTAGTTTTGTCTTTCTGACCCATGATATGTTTTGCTGCACATAAGCAACTTAGTTCTATTTACTGCTCATGAAATAAATCTAGATCTTATATTCAGAAGTATATTTTGGCTGTATTTTAGCCATACCATAACAATAAAATTGTACTGTATTAGTCACATCAGCCCTGTACAATTTCAATAAATATATTCACATTTCCTGGTGGCAGATACTGAACAATAATTTATTCAGAAAGTGAAATCAATGAGAACAATTGATTTATTATATTTAAAATTATCCTGAAATTAGTTCCCAAGAAATTTTCAATGCAGACTTAGGTCTGTTTATTTATTACTAATATTTTACTAATCAATTAATGATATTAATACAGGTTAAGCCTCACTTTCTGATTGTCTCATTTTAATGAACACTCAACGTTATGACAAAAAAGCTTTGTGACCAATAGTCACACTTACAATGTTACATGGTTATATGATCGCCATTTATTTATTTATTAGATTTGTATGCCATGCAACTGGGGCACATTTAAAAACATTGCTGCATCTCATAATCACATGCTCACAATTTGTGTGTTTCACTTACAACAAGCAGAATTAATAGAGAAGATAGAAGTAAAATTGTAAAGTTATGGTTAATGGTGTTTCACTTAATGACAACGGTGTCTTGCTTAACCAAAGGGAAGAGAAATTGTTAAGCTCATTGCGGTTATGTGATGTTTTGCTTAGTGACTACAGTACTTAGTGAAAGACTTGAAAGTCCCAATTTGGTCAGTAAGTAAGGACTGTCTGTATGCAAGTTTGAAAGATTGTAGCTTGTCAATTACCTCTGGTCCAGGCGGGCCCAATGGTCCTTGAGGTCCTGCATCTCCTATTTGTCCCTAAAATTAGAACCTATATTATGAATCCATGTTTTTCTTAAGAAGTACAGAAAATGAATTAATATGTTATATAATAATGTGCATTTGAATCGTGTTGATTTTAATAAGAAAATTATTTGACTTTTGGAAATTACTGCTGGATTAGCAAGAAAAAATTACAAAGAGTATTAGTAGTGGTAATAATACATTTTAAAATAATAATATTATAGTATATTATATTATAAAAAATAAATGTTTTAATTACATATGTCATGATTAAATTTAAGATTGTACATATATAGATGAATTTGAAACCAATAAACTAATTTTGTTGGATTAAAACATTCCAGAGAAGGTCTGATTTGTCAATAAGAATTGACACCAACCGGAAGGCACATGACCAATCAATTTGATTAAAATTGACTTATAAAAATTGATTTTCAAAATCCATTACCAAAAGCCAAATCATGAAATATTAAGGTTGCCTGTTTTGTTAAGTGGCTGTGCTATGGGTCCAAAGGTAAGATGGGCTCAGGAAAAGTATTATATGATCTGTCCTCAAAGGTACGACTACCGCAACCCGAGCAGTCATGTGTTCACAATTCAAGAGCTTGGCAACCGGTTTCCATTTACAACAATTGCAGTGTCTTGCAATCATGTGATCATGATTTATAATCTTCCAAGTTGGCTTCTAACAAGCAAAGTCAATTGGAGGAACCAGATTTACTTAATAAATGTGTAATTCACTTTATGACTGCAATGATTTGCTTAGCAACTGAAACAATTTGCTTAATGATCATGGTAATAATGATCAATAAAATCAGGTCCAGTCATTATGACTTGCTGAACAATCTCACTGCTCAGGGACTATGGTGGAGTGTAGTCCAGATTCTCTGGAGGGAGGAAGTGAATTCCAAAGAATATAACAGACAACGAAGTTTCAATAATTTAGGTGGGAAGAAGAGGATCAAATCAGTTATTACCTAGACCAGTGATGGCGAACCTTTTTTTTTGTTTGTGTGCAAAAAGGGGGTATGTGGGTGTGCTAGCATGTGTGCGCATGCACACATCCCTTCCCTCCCCCCATGCCTGCATGCCCCCCCTGGGTACACACACACATGCCAACAGGCCTTTCTAAAACCGTATTGGTATGAACCCACTGATTTTTGGCAATTTTTTTTGCGGCGTCTCCGTGTCAGAAGACGCCCTCCCGCCCCGCCCTCATCTTAATGCTGACCTTTAAACTTCCTCTGAAGCACAGCTGGGGGCTTCTTCCACACAGAGACGCCAGAAAAAAAATTGCCAAAAACCAGTATATACAGTACAGCTCTATCCTCTCCCCGCTGTTAGGTTAAAAAAAAAAGCCCAAGCAGAAAAACCGGAAGTGCATTTTTCTATACTTCCTGTTTGTCTGTTGAGGGAGTTTTTGTCTCTGGAGCTTCAGGGAAAGTTCCCTAAAGTGTCTGGAGGAGGAAACAATTCAAAAATCAACTGGCATGTGCACTGGAGCTGAAACACAGAAAAGTCTCACATGCCCTCCCATATGGCTCCGCATTCCACCTGTGGCATGCATGCCATAGGTTCTCCATCATGGTCCTAGACATTTTCAGAGTATATGATAGTGCAAGGACTGGTAATTCACTATTAATTTGGCAATATAATGTCTATATGAACAATAAAGGAAAATGCTTAGAAGTAATTCTGCATGTTTTTCTTGGTTTTTAAGTCTGAAAGTGACTAAAATTCCAGTCTTAACTAAGGACTACCTGTTTTGTCATCATTTTCCATTTATGAAACCTTATGCAGTAATAAAATTGATTAATGCATAAAATGGAACAAAGGTTTTCATTGCAGAACTAAAATGATTTCCTAGGTTCTTCCCCACTTATTTTCTGTACTGCTGTGGTTGTAATAAATTATTTTTAAACGTTTTCCAAATTTTCAACATTCCTTCTAAGAGATGTGTATAGTTATTTATACATATATAATGTAATTCAACATGACAAATATTATAACAATCAGAATTTCACAAGTACTGATTAGGAAAGACATTTAAAAACTCTTACATAAATTCAGTTCATCAACTTACAGATTTAATCCTTTGCGTGTTATTTACATTTCTTTTATGATATATGCCTGGTAAGATTCAGTTTGCAACAGTGACCCCTCGATTTTCGCGATCTCGATCTTCGCGAAACGCTATATCGCGATTTTTCAGAAAATATTAATTAAAAAATACTCCAAGTTTTTTTTGCTATTTTTCCCCACCCGATGACGTCACTCTCTTCCTTCCTTTCTCATCTTTCTTTCTCTCTCTTTCTCTATCTTGCTCCTTCTTCTCTCACACTCTCTTCCTCCCTCTCTCATCTCTTTCTTTCCTTCTCTCTCTTTCTCTATCTCTCCCCCTCTTGCTCTCGAGCGGCGAGCGAGCGGCCGGGCGAAGGGCGGGCGAAGGGCGGGCGAGCGGCGAGCGAGCTGACATTCTTCATCAGCGGGGGCAGAATTGCACAAGCGTTTTGTTGAGGGAAATTGCCTCAGTTTTAAACGCGAGGCTGCAAAAGAGGGAAGCCTCCGGCGCACCGTTTCCTAAACCGCGCACGCACGGAGGCGCCGGAACACCCGGGTGGCTCCGAAGCCGAGGCGCCCAGGAACCCACCCATCAACCCAGAGGGCCCAAGAAACCCGGCCCGCTTAGGCCGCTCAGCGGAGAGGCCAGCGCAGCCGAGGCGCTGCGGGGAGCCGCCTCCACCTCCGCTACTACTACTACTCCCGCCGCCGTCCCCTCCCAGCCAGGCAACACGAAGCAGCAATGCGGCTCACCAGGCTCGGTCCCTCTGGCACTCGCCGGGGTACGCCTGAGGGGGCTCCCTGAGGAAAGCGCGGAGAGAGAGAGAGAGAGAGAGGCAGGCGCGCTTTCAGCTGCCACCCCCTTAAAATCTCTTCTGCACGGAACGACCCTCCTCTGAGAGGAGGAGGCGCAACTCTTTCCCTGCCAGCGACACCCCCATTTCCCCGAGGCGGCTCCCCTCTTCTTTCTCCCACCCCCTTCGAGCCGAACGGCCGAGCCGCCCCCTTCTTCTAGTTTAAAGAGAAAGCAGAAGACATTATTACAGCCCAACTTCGGATCAGTTCTTCGCTGCCCCCTTCCCATTCTTCCTTCCCCTGCTCTAGGGAACCGCACACCCCTCATTCAAGGAGCAGCAGACAACCAGACAGACGCCTGTCTCCCTCCCTTTTCGGGTGCCTGTCTCCCTCCCTTTTCGGGTGCGGAGCCCCTCAAGTTGCCTCACGGGGAGGCGGCGGGAGAAGGAGAACTCCGGCTAAGCCAGGCTGTCTCTCTCTCTCTCCCCCGTTTCCGTCTTCCCGGCATCAGTGCCTTCGCCTTCCTCCCCCGACAGCGCCGCGCGCAAGCTCGGGTTATCCGACAGCCGGGAGCATCCCTCTTACTACCCACCTCTGAAATAAAAGTGAGCGAGCGGCCGGGCGAACGGCGGGTGGGCGGGTGCCTACGGGGAACGTGGTGGATCGGGCGGGCGGGCGGTAGCAGCGAGGGCGCCGGAGGCGCTGGGGGGGCAGGGGCAGCCAAAAATGGTGTTTTTACTTCCGCGCCGCTACATCACGAAAAATCGATTATCGCGAGGGGTCTTGGAACGTAACCCTCGCGATACTCGAGGGATCACTGTATTCTTGATTACCAACGTGCCAATAAAGTGATTCCAACTAAATATTTAAATCCAAAGCCATTAAAACATACCAAGGGTCCTGGTTTTCCTCTATTTCCTGGAAGCCCTGGCAAACCAACATCACCCTTTGGAAAAAAAGAAGAGAGTTGGAAGTTGCTAAAATTAAAATAACATGAATAATGGCATTCTGCCATTAAAAACAGAAGGAAAGTGATGCTATTGTTCTTTCTAAAGAGTATTTTTATTCAGTCCTTTCATTTGAAAATCACAGTTCAGGAAAATATAATGATTGCTTTGGTTTTTTCATAGATACTTACTTTTACAAATATATAAATGGAATCTAAATAAAATAAGATTTTGATATTTCCTTTTTTAAAGATTTGTTTATTTTTTATTTATTTAGCCTGTCATACATGTACAAGATAACAGGTAAACATGAATATGAACACAGTAAATAGATAAGGATAATGGGGATAGTAGGCAGGCTGATGCGCTTATGCATGACCCTTACAGACCTCTTAGGAATGGAGTGAGGTCCACAGAAGACAGTTTAAGATTGAAGCTATGGGGGTTTGATGAAGTAACAACGGAGTCAGGTAGAGCATTCTGTTGTGGCGCATCTGCATCTTGCACAGCTGGTCACAGATCCTGAGGATTGAGAGATGGTTGTGGCGCAGTACCATAGGCCCATGTACCTGGCACCTGAATCCAATAGCGAAGAGATCGGAGAGAATGTGGTGTCAGAGGCTGAAAGCCAACGAGGGCCTGCTGCACCTCCCAAGGTGCACAAAGTGACTCGGGAGAAGAGCTGCACTTCTTGATGCTAGGGCACGCAGAATGCTAGAAGGCAGGAATGGTTAAGCCAGAGGAGGTCTCTGCATGAATAGATCTGTAGAACAATTGGCCACGCCCTTAGACTATACAAGGCTTAATCACAGCATGATTCAGTGCGGAACTCAACTTTTGTGTTGCTACAAGCTGTCCGCTCGGACTTCTCTCTTGGATATTATGTTTCAATGATGATTTACAAACTGGCAAGTTGGATTAATTATCTGCGGGCTTCCTGCCAACTCAGAGTAAGTCTGTGAATGAGATCTGTGTGATCAAAGAAATGAGTCTGTTTGTTTTGGTTTCTGCTTGGACTCTGGGCCATTGTGGGAATGCTAATGAGCAGCTGGCACCCAACAAACTTATTTGCTGAAGTCGTATTTTCTGCTATGGAGTTTAGAATGGTTTACCTTGAGTTTGTATCTATTGTGTGCTCGTGTATTATTGTGGTTGATCCCTTGGTAGGGATAAAACTAATTTAATGCAAACATTTTAAAGCAAAGAAAAATACTTTTAGCTCCCCTTCTGCTCTTACTTAACTCTATTCTGTTAAAGGGACAGATATACTGTAGGTCGGAGTAATAAATAGCTGGATTGGAGTGCGTGATTTCTCTCTCCCTTATTATGTCATTCTTAGAAAAAAATCAGATCATATTAATCTAACCCTGTTTTTCTTTTCCTTTCATACATCCTCCAAGAGAACCCAGGACATAGAGATTTTAGGTTATATCTATAGTGTACTGTTTCTAAATATGCCCATTTCATTAGAAAAGGTGCAAGGTAGGCATATGATAGGAGGTATTATGCAAGATAAATTTACTTCTAAGAAACTGGTACTATGTGTCCCCATAGTAGCTATTTGTGGATGGTATTTCCTTCATTCAGCAGTGTTTTTGCAATAATGCCAATAATTTTTTTTTAAGTGCTCAGGTCAAAAAACCTGAGATCCATGGATATTTTAATCATTAATTAATTAATTACATCACAGTAATCAGAATGATAAAAGTGAAAAGTCCAAAAGATTTCATGTTCTTCTTCTTGATGTTTATCATCTTTAAAACCACTGTGGGTCAACAATTTTAGTGATGATGTGGATGATCTGTTTCAGAAACATGCCTCTAAGTGTCATGGTGCTTCAACATGAATTTGAGTCATTCTCTAGTCCTTCCTTTGCTATCCACTGACTTTAAGCAGTTGCCAATATCAATAGGTCCCAAAGCAGCCAGTCGCCACTTATTCAATCCTTGCCACCAGCTGATTGGATGCCAGGAACAGAGAGAAATGGAAAGCATAAATGAGTTAGGGCCCTCCTTTCTTCTCTTGCACCATACAATCTTCAGGTTTCTGGGAAACAAAGTTAGAAGGCACTGAAGTGGCTAAAACTTTCCTAAATTTCATAGTCCCAGCATTCTGTAAGATAGCCCATTTGGCCTTGTTTCAATAATTGTTACCCTATGCCAGTGATGGCAAACCTTTTTTTGGCTTGGGTGTCAAAAGGGTGTGTGTGTGCGTGCACTATCATTTGTGTGCATGTGCCCACATCCATAATGCCATGCCCTCCCCCTGTACATGCACACAATTCCCCCGCGTCTCTCCATTCCTCCCCCCTCCCCCCCATGCATGTGCACAGGTCTTACTGAAGCTTCTGGTAGGCCTGTTGGGCCGTTTTTCATCATTCACAGGCTTCATGTGGCATGCATGCCATAGGTTCGCCATCACTGCCCAACACTTTCCAATTGCACCCAATTGTAGGTTACAGACACAATATAGACGATTATAGCACTCATGAATCAATAACTTGTATGTTTGGTTTTTATAATAAGGGGTTTTTTCTAGTTATTTTAGTATTGGATTGCATTGTTACATGCTGTTTTTATCATTGTTGTTAGCCGCCCCGAGTCTACAGAGAGGGGAGGCATACAAATCCAATGAATGAATGAATGAATGAATGAATGAATGAATGAATGAATGAATAAATAAACAAACTTGATGAGACTGAAACAATGAACATTACAGAGTACATATTGTACATATTTCCTGAAGCCTGAAGATGACAAAAAAACAGCTCAAAGGCCCATTTTTAAACTTCCAGTTGACCCAATGGGCTGTTTTTCGCCATCCCCAGGCTTCAGGAAGCTCTCCTGAAGCCTGGGGAGAGAGAAAATGGCTGAAAAAGCCAAAAATCAGCTGGCCAGCATGCCCATACGCACTGGAGCTGACACAGGGCAACATCTCATGTGCCCTCAAATATGGCTCCACGTGTCATTTGTGGCATGCATGCCATAGGTTTGCCATCACTTCTCAACACTTTCCAATTGCACCCAAATGTAGGTTACAGACACTATATAGACGATTATAGCACTCATGAATCAATAACTTGATAAGACTGAAACAATGAACATTGCAGAGTACATAGTCTCAAAATGGGTGAGCAGTGTGGTCAGGCGGTAGGAAAAGCAAGTAGGATTCTTTGCTGCATAGCTAGAGGTATAACAAGCAGGAAGAGGGAGATCCCGCTATATAGAGCGCTGGTGAGACCACATTTGGAATGGTGGAAGGTCTTAAGCATAAAACGCATCAGGAAAGACTTAATGAACTCAATCTGTATATTCTGGAGGACAGAAGGAAAAGGGGGGACATGATCGAAACATTTAAATATGTCAAAGGGTTAAATAAGGTTCAGAAGGAAGTGTTTTTAATAGGAATGTGAACACAAGAACAAGGGGACACAATCTGAAGTTAATTGGGGGAAAGATCAAAAGCAACATGAGAAAATATTATTTCACTGAAAGAGTAGTAGATCCTTGGAACAAACTTCCAGCAGACGTGGTTGGTAAATCCACAGTAACTGAATTTAAACATGCCTGGGATAAACATATATCCATCCTAAGATAAAATACAGAAAATAGTATAAGGGCAGACTAGATGGATCATGAGGTCTTTTTCTGCCGTCAGTCTTCTATATTGTAAAGTTTATATAAATTTTACAAAATGAAGTTCTTTTGAATTTACCTTGTCTCCTAGATACCCCACCTCTCCTTGCTCTCCTGTAATGCCTTGCTCACCCTACAAAGGCATGATAGGATATAATTTTATCAATACATTATTATATTACAGTACATTCAAAAATATAAGGGAGTTCTAAATAAGACATTTTATAACATTTAATGAACACAGAAATAATATGCTTGCTATTATTTTAGAACAGGGGTCTCCAACCTTGGCAACTTTAAGACTTGTGGACTTCAACTCCCAGAAATCCTCAGCCAGGTTGGAGAATGGAGATCCCTGATTTAGAGACTAATATATTGTCCTGGTCTCTCGTGCGCACTCTCTTTCTCTCTCTTTCCCTCTATCTCTTTCTGTCTACATTTATTTCTGTATCTGTGTATGTGCCTATATAAAACATCAGTGTCCCTAATAATTAAAGCAGCAAATAAAACAGATAATTTTAAGCATAAAAATTTTAATTCTAGATGTGATCAGCAACTTTTGGCAAATAAAATTCAGATATTTTACTAAAAAGGTTCTTAGAGATAAGATTCAAGGCTTTATTTTTTTTATATAATGAAATGATTTAAATCACCTTATCACCTTTCAATCCAGGTTGCCCCTTACTCCCTGGAAGACCCTATGGAAAACAAAGAAAAATTGCATTTTAAGGCTCTTTGACTGATTACAGTAGCAACAGGGCTTTGCAATAGCTCTACAGTACTGTACCAAAGGTCCAGGAATCCCAGGAAGTCCAGATGGTCCAGCTTTTCCCACAATACCCTAAAATATAATGAATAAAACAAATAAACCCCAAAACAAATTAGCGGAAACTTCCTTGCATTATTTTGAGGGGATACTCTCATACTTCACAGGTTTGCTCCCCCCCCCCCCGATCCATACTGAATTATCCTAAAGTTAATTTAGAAGAGAATATCTCTAGTTCAGAGTTGAGTCCTTGGTAGTCTTGAGTGTGATGGTTTGCTTACATATGTTACATACTAGGGAACGAAATAATATCAGTATCCCCTCTTGAAAAAGCACCTTTGGGGCTTGTGTGTGTGTGTGTGTGTGTGTGTGTGTGTGTGTGTGTGTGTGTTTGTTTGGATTTGTATGCCGCCCCTCTCCGAGGACTCGGGGCGGCACACAGCATATACAGAAAAACAAGAATAATAGCAATCCAATTCATACATTAAAAAACAGTCTTTAAAATTCTAATTAAAATATCATTAGTATCATTCATTCAACAATCAAACTAAAGCATTCATTGGTCAGGGTGGAAGATCTAAGGAACCCCAGGCCTGGCGGCAAAGGTGAGTTTTTAAACTCTTCCGGAAGGCGAGGAGGGTGGGGGCAGTGCAAATCTTCGGAGGGAGCTGATTCCAGAGGGCCGGGCCCCCCACAGAGAAGGCTCTTCCCCTGGGTCCCGCCAGCCGACATTGTTTGGTCGACGGGACCCTAAGGAGACCAACTCTGTGGGACCCCACCAGTTGTTGGGATTCGTGCGGCAGAAGGCGGTCTCAGAGATAATCTGTTCCTATGCCATGTACCATGACCTGGATAACTGAGAATCTCATAGACATTTTAGCTATGCACTTTGGGGTGAACACCTTTCTAATGCGCCAAGAGTATGAATGGATTTCCAGAAAAACTGCAGACTATAGGAAACATTTGCACTTCAGTTTGAGATGCAGATCACAGACTCATCCCCAACATCCTGTGCCTGTCTTCAACAGTGAAGGGACACAGCACAGAAAATTTTCTGCAGAAAGCACAGCTTCAACTTTTCAATGACTCAAGTGACCCTGAGGACACAGGCCAATCTCCAAGTGGTCTCAACAATTCTGTAAAATGCAAATAACCAGCGGCCTGCAAGGAATATAAATCCTTCCATTCCCCATTAGCTGAAGAAGCTCCTTGGATGAGAAGCAAAATGTCATCCAGTTCAAAAGTCCAATCGCCTTTTCAAAAAGCACCTTTGAGATACTCACCCTTACGTTTGGCCCAACTACAATTTTAATAACCTTACTTTCTAACCCTCATCCAACCCTTCTAGTCCAACCCCTTGCTTGAGCAGGAAATTCTATACCATTCCAGATATGTTGAATGATAGCTGACACTTCTTCCAGCTTGATGGGAAGCCATACAGTCAGAACATTATTATTATTATTTAATTGTTTGACAAATTTGTCCATATAGTCATATGGTATACGGTTCTTATTTATACAGGTCTTGCTGAAAATTATGCAATTTTAATAAGACAGAGGGCCTTAATCACTGGAACAGCTGGACAGAAACCCAGCTTTATAATATGTATGCATTATAGTAAACTTAAATGGCCAAGATTCAAATTAGTGATTAAGTCTAAATAGCCAAACAACTGCATGAAATTATAGAAAATATCTTTATAGAATTATGTAAATAACTATCATTTGAATATAACATGTACCTATACCAAATTGTAGGAATATTTCACCTAAGCTTAAGAAGAGCGTCCTCAACCATTTATACTCACTCTAAGTCCAGGAAATCCAGGAGGACCAACGCCACCAACATTTCCCTTTGAAAAAGTTAAATTATGACATTGAAAATAAATACATTTTTTCATAGATGAATCAAATAAACACAGAAACAATCCATTGCATTGTTAAAGAGTTGTACCCTATTATCTACAAATGCTTCATTTCCTTCTGTGTCTTGTCAGAAATGCATTTTCTGACAAGACACAATACATTTTTATTTCCTTAAGTTCAAAGGGAACGTTTGATTGGCATGGCAGATAACACTCTAGATTTAAGAAGTAAAATGGGGGGGAGGAGGGTTGTCGTGTCATACCTCTGCAAGCCCTCAGCAATTTTTTAAAATGCAAAACAAACAGAAAAAAGCCACATGTATGACCCCATTAATATCTGAAATTCTTTTTAAAAAATTTCTCTACAAATTCCATTTATATATCAATACACACATACCTTAAGATATATCAATAACATAAATATACAGTACATACATTTTATATCAATCAATCATAAGTCAGTGTCTTATTTTGCACCTATTTTTATCTTATTCTTCAGCCTGCCTTTCACACTCCCCTCCTTCTACTTTCATCTCCCCTCCTATCTTCTTACTCCTTCTTTCCTCCTCACCCTTTACTCCATCTTCACTCCAGTTTCTACTTCCATCTACTTCTTCTCCTCTCCCTTCACTTTCTACTTGCTCTTCTTCCCTCTTTTACCCCCTCTTTTTCATTCTGAAACATCTGGATAACATCTGAAATTCTGAAGGGGGAAAAAGTTACAAACTAGGTTACATTTTGTACCCTAAAGTTTGTTTTATTAAGCAGGTTTTGATGTACGGATTAAGATCCTGGCCTAGCAACTGAAAAATTGGCTGAATGACTTTGGACCAGCCACTCTCTCACTACTTCTACCTCTTTCTCCCTCTCCCTCTCCCTCAGACCTACCTACCTCATAGGATTATTGTGAGGAAAATGAAAAAGGAAGAAGTATTAAGTATGTTTGCCGCTGTAATAAAGACAGATAAAAATCTAATAAATAAATAAATAAAATCCACTTACAGGGCTTCCATCAGGACCAGGAGGGCCCCTGCTTCCAAAGTCACCTGCCAATCCCTGGTTAAAACAGCAACAGAGTATTGTAATATTAATAAAAAAATTATCTGGTAATAATTATATTCTTATTCTCTGGCATCTTTTTTTTTCAGGAGAATGTTGTTTTTATTCCAGCAGCTTCCCATAAAATCTGACATGCATGAATGGTCATGCAACTCACTAACATTTGTATCATCCAACATGAAATGCTTTTTACCGTAACTGGTTTGAAGTTTAGCTGCTGCTTAAGTATATTTTTTAAAAATTAGGGTTAGCCATATAACCAGCCATACATTTATGCATTTCAAAGCAGCTTCAGGATGAAACTCTTAATATGCTTGATTCATTACAGTAACTTAATGGCCGAAGGGATGTGATAGCTCAATGAATAAAGACACTGAGCTTGTCAGCTGGAAAATTCGAGACCTAGCTCCATACAACACAGTGAGCTCCAGTAGTGGGTTCTCTATTGGTATGGTAGAGGATAGTCCACCAGTAGAGAACGCTGCACTTCATGTGCAGCTTCAGTTCTCTTGTGTGCGTGCATGTGTGTTCCACCATATATCGAACTGCCAAACTGCTGACCTTTCTGATTGGCAAGCTCAATGTCTTAGCCACTGAGCCACCTAGTCAGGCTACAGCAGTGGTGAGATTCAGATTTTTTTACTACAGGTTGTGTGGGCATGGCAGGGAAGGATACTGTAAAATATCCATTCCCTCCCCACTCCAGGGGAAGGTTACTGCAAAATCCCCATTTCCTCCTGATCAGCTGGGAATCGGGAGGCAGAAATATATTTGGGGGGGGGGGGGGGGGGAGCAGTCAGACATGGTATTTACCACTTCTCCAAACTACTCAAAATTTCTGCTGCTGGTTCTCCAGAACTGGTCAGAACCTGCTGAAATCCACCTCTGCTACAGCCACCTAAGTCAGGTAACAGTGTTCTGTGTGCCTTGGCATATAGCCATGCTGGCAACATGACTAGGGATGTCTCTTTGGACCACACTGGTTCCCTCAGCTAAGAAACTGAGATGAGCACCACGCTCTAGAGTGAGACAAGACTGGACATGGGAAACCTTTATCTTTAACTTAATGAAGCATTCAGACAACAGCCATCCTTTAGCCAAATAATACATTCTGGCTGGGCAAGTCTATCTTTTGGTAGCTGAGAAGTAGTTCTAGCATTTCTGGCAGACCTGAGTGCTGTGGTTGCTGTGGTGGTCATGGGACTGACGATGATTCAAAATAGGTGGAATTATATCTAAATAGCCAGACTTGGAATTTGCTGGGAGACATCTGCTTTTTATTTCAACACTAGCAGCAGTGCTGAAGTGCAGAGGTCCTATAGTCTTTAGTTGCTTATCTTTTATTTAGCACACTTTCAAAAGCATGGATATTGTGTAAGATGGGCCAATTCCTCATCTCCAAAGTAATGGAGACAGGTAATCCCCAGGTAATGTCCATTCATTCAGCAATCATTCAAAGTTACAATGGTAGTGAACAGGTGGCATTTACAACCACTTGTTCTCGAAATTCTAGATAGCCCAGCACCTACATAGTCACATGATTATGATCCAGGTGCTTGATAACCGGTTCACACTTATGACAGTTGCCTCATCCCATGGTCACATGATCACCAAAATTCACCTACCTAAAGAAACATCGAAAAACCAAGAGAACCCATTTAACATGGTTCTAAAGCTAGCCAGGTTACAGTGACTTACAGCTCTCCTGCCACTCAAACAAACCAGGAGGAAGAATTTCAAGGTTATTCAAGTCTTTTATAGAATGTTAATCAAATACAATATAAGCATCTTCCTACTATAGCAGAAAACCCAGAATGCAGGTTTACAACAGATAACAAAATAGGAGCAAAAGTGTGAAGACCACTACACACTCATGCTTTGAAATCTATCGCAGCAGCTTTTATATATAAATTTTTGTTAATCTAGAAAGCTGACACTTTTACTGTGGAAAGAGGAAAGAGATAAAAGGGCATCCTTTCCTTGAATCTGCTACTTAGCTAAAAGCATAAATTGTCTAAAGCGTTTGAATCACTGAAAACACAGGGACAGTTTTTGAGTATAGTGATAAAGATTGATTTTGAAAGCACTGCCAATTTGCATTCATTGAATAGGAAATCTGTGTCCATGGGAGCAAGGGTTAAAATAGTACCAAAAATATCAAGTAATTTCACCAGTTGTACTTCAGGGTCAGTGTTCTCTCTGGCTGGCTGACACTAATATATCAAGGCAATACTTTGATTATAAAAATTAACTCATTTAAAAAAGCTAAGAAAGCAATGTTCCGTTCCCCAAACAGCCACAATTAATTCCACATGTCCAAATGCTTGCTATGTAACTTCACAAGCACACACAAACCCACATATATTACACACTCGCACATAAATTACTGTTAGAATAATTTACAATTGTTTGAGGAAGTTAAATGCCACCAACTTTAATGCTGCTACCCAAGAAAGAAGCCTATTCACATTTTACTATCATGTTTCACAGAAAATAAGACTGAGTCTTATTTTCTGTTAGACTTGAAAATAAGCATTTGGGTTTATTTTTGAGGTGGTCTCACTCTTTTTGAGGTGCAGCAGATCAAAATCAGTGAGTTGGGCACATGGAGGATGCACCGTCGCCTACATTCCGAACCTTCAACATTCGGGGTGGAGCCTCCCCAAAAAAGGGAAAAAGCAAAGCAGCTGGCTGCGGAGTTGCCAGCTTCAGGGAAGCGGTCCAACTCGCAGAAACGCTGCACCCAGAAAGAGAAGGGTAAAAGCAGTATTTGCACTGCCCCAAGAGGCCAGCAGGCTGCAGCTTGCCCCCCTGCGCCTGCGCCACTATTCATGCTGGCCATTCCCCCCACAGGGTTTATTTTTGGGGTAGGGGAAATATTAGGTCCATCCCCCCAAAAATATGGTTGGGCTTATTATTGGTGTGGACCGTGTTTTCAGAGAAACACAGCAGAAGTAATAATGCATTGTTTTTGTAATTACAGCAAAAAGGTAATGCAGAACAAAGAACATTTAAGCTGCAATAGGGAAACCAGATCTGGGCTACAAAAATCTGAACAACTCATTAGTTGGCAGCATTGAGTTACAGCTTTCTGCTGCCATCCAGAATTTTGGAAAACTTACGTTGTAATCCACTAATTTATCTGCAGGAAGCACTATCACTAGTTAGCGTTCCGGCTTCAGAAGACAGCTGCAAAGCGGCGCGCGTGTTTTAAAACGTCAGAGCCGGCCTGGGGGGCTCGGGGGCTTCCTCCCGAGCCCCCCAGGCCGGCTCTGACGTTTTAAAACACGCGCGCCGCTTTGCAGCTGTCTTCTGAAACCGAACGCGGAAGTTAGCGTTCCGGCTTCAGGAGACAGCTGCGAAGTGGCGCGCGTGTTTTAAAACGTGGCAGCCAGCCTGGGGGGCTCGGGGGCTTCCCCCCGAGCCCCCCAGGCTGGCTCTGACGTTTTAAAACACGCGCGCCGCTTTGCAGCTGTCTTCTGAAGCCGGAACGTGGAAGTTAGCGTTCCGGCTTCAGAAGACAGCTGCAAAGCGGCGCGCGTGTTTTAAAACGTCAGAGCCGGCCTGGGGGGCTCGGGGGGAAGCCCCCGAGCCCCCCAGGCCGGCTGCCACGTTTTAAAACACGCGCGCCGCTTCGCAGCTGTATCTGAACGCTAACTTCCGCGTTCGGCGGCAGCGGTTTTTTTTGTTGTTGCACGGATTAATTGACTTTACATTGTTTCCTATGGGAAACAATGTTTCGTCATACGAGCGTTCTGACTTATGAGCCTCCTTCCGGAACCAATTAGTCTCGTAAGTCGGGGTTCTACTGTATGTAGAAATAAATCTAACCTGAATATACTGAGCTGTCAACAGTGAAGGGCTACCAAAAATTATACTACCACACTTTGGGCGTGGCTTATGCAGGACACACTGCATTTTCTTTCAACATCTTTCAGTGCAACATCTTTGGGTGTTCTGGGGTGCTCTGGGGTGGAGCTCCACTGCATTCCCCCCCCCCGTCCAGGCAGTAGCCCACTCCTGGCTGTCAATCAATACATACTATGAAATAAATGTTTGCCACTTACTATTCTCCCCTTTATACCTCTTTTTCCATGTAAGCCTGGAATACCCTGAAAAAAATAATAAAATTTAAATTTTCAATAGAAGTTTTACAGGTTTACTTAGATATAGTTTGCTATCATTGTTCCTTCATTTTATTATTGTTTGTGATTATTCATCATTATCATTACCATTACTAAACCAGAGTTACACTTAATTTCTTTCAACAATAATAGTTTCAGTTGAGCAAATATGACTCAAATTACTCACAATTGTTTACACAAGTGTTGATCACTTTTTCATTTTGCCCATTTTGGACTGTTAATGATATTCAAGACGGCATTTTTGAAGCTCATTCTTAATTCTTAAGATTTACCCAACTCACTGTTTAGTCAATAGCCATACTGTGCAAAGTAACTCAGGACATCAAAGATACTCTTAGAAATAAGATCACAAGGCATCCCATTTGTATCAGATTAAACAATTATATGGCTCATGATGATTTATTTAATTAGATTTACACTTCAATAAGGATTATGGCAGAGGAGTCTTTCAGAGAAGAGAAGCTTCTTCATATGAGTTGGCTCTAAATTGTTGAAAGCTTTAAAAGAATTGAAGTCTGAATTGATCTGGAAACAGATTGGCAAACATGGGTGGCAACACAATGGCATTATAATATAACTATTACAGCCAGTTCAAATAATAAATCTATCTCAGGGGTCCCCAAACTTGTCAACTTCAACACTTGTAGACTTCAGCTCCCAGAATTCTCCAGCCAGCTATGATGGCTGGAGAATTCTGGGAGTTGAAGTCCACAAGGTTGCCAAGTTTGAAGACCTCTGATCTATCTGTTCATTTTATACACCTTTTATTTTATATACATTTCATTCAGACTGTTTCCATGCACAGTGAAATCATTCAACAGAGTGTCACGCAGCGCCCTCTCCGGCATCCCAGCTCAGCTCCGCTGTGTATGTACACACCTCCCGCTAGACAAATAATTTTCGGATCTCTGTCTCACATTTGTGGGGGGTGGGGCACATGTGGGAGGTGCATGCGCATGTATGGGGCAGGAGTTGCATATGCATTTCCGTGGGATCGTGTGTGCATGCACAGCAGGTGAGGGGAGTGGTGGTGGGGGTCATATGCATTGCATTATAGCAATTACATCTTTCGGCACACAATGACAAAAAGGTCACTGCTATATTCTATAAAACCTACTCTTTCTCCCTCAGGTCCAGGACTCCCAGCCACTCCCGGAGATCCAATGAAACCCTTTGGAATTATAAATAAGAAAAAGAAGAACATGAGAAACCTCTTCCCGAACACATTATATACAACTTTTAAGCTTACCAACACAACTAAAACATAAATTTAATGACTTCTGCGGTCCCAGTTGTTCCCAGAATGTTTGGAAGAGGTCTAAGTGGTCCAGAATGTCAGGCAAGCTGTGCTGCTGAGATGAGTTTTTAAAAACTGAGATGCATTGTTTATCCTGGACATCATGGTTTATTGTTGTAGCTGTTGTTTATGCATTGCTCAAATTCACTCTTGCATGATAGGCAGGCATGTAAAATAAATACGTAAATGGCCCAGATATTTTTGCTTGATTAGCAGATTCACTATTCAGGGTGACAGTTAACTCTACATTTGGGGAAATGTACAGGCACAAAAAGTCATTTTCCCTAATAAGTGCCTGCCCTGTAGCTTGAATTTTAAATTGGGGAAAGATGTGATAACAGGCTTTATGTCAGAGACCCAGAAGTCTGTCCTCAACTTATGACTGCAGTAGAGCTTGCCTTTCATAATAGTAAGTTGTGATGGTCATAAAGGAGGTCACCACATATCAAACCAATTTTATGATCTTTTTACAGTAGTTGTTAAGTAAACACCACAGTAAACCAATTATTCACACTGGGCTCGTTTTGCAAACAAAAAACAAAAAAAGAGAAGGTTTTGGCCAAAACATTGTAAAACATGGTGATTTGACTATGGGATGCTGCAAATGGCTATAAAAGTGGACCTATTGCTGAGCACACAAAATGTAGTCATGTGACTAAGGGGGGGGGGGTTCATAACTTGAGAACTTGGTGAAAAGTAGTCTATAAATCAAGGACTATCTGTACAGTGATCCCTCGATTTTCGCGGCTTCAAACTTCGCAAAACACTATACCACGGTTTTTCAAAAAATATTAATTAAAAAATACTCCACGGTTTTTTTGCTATACCACGGTTTTTCCCACCCGATGACATCATACGTCATCACCAAGAGTCACTTCTCTGTCTCTTTCTCTTTCTTTCCTGTCATTCTCTGCTTCAATCATTTTCTCATTTCTCTTTTTTTCTCCCCTTTTTTCTATCATTTCTCTCTCTCTTCCTTCCACTCTTCGCTCTCTCTCTTTCTTCCTCTCTCTCACTCTCTTCCTTCCTTTCTCATCTTTCTTTCTCTCTCTCTTTCTCTATCTTGCTTCTTCCTCTCTCACACTCTCTTCCTCCCTCTTCCTCCCTCGAGCGAGCGGCCGGGCGAGCGGCGAGCGAGTGGCCGGGTGGGCAGGCGAACGGCGGGCGGGCGAATGGCGGGCGGGCGGGTGCTGGGGGGGACATTCAAAGCAATCTTTGTCGGCTTCCGCACTTTCGTCGCTCCCCGCCTCCACCTGCAAGCCCTTGCGCAGCCATGGAAAAAGGGAGCGCATGCGCAGATGGTGTTTTTACTTCCGCGCCGCTATATCGCGGAAAATCGATTATCACGGGAGGTCTTGGAACGTAACCCCCGCGATAATCGAGGGATCACTGTACTTCTGATTTTACTTGACTTTAGAGGCAGAGTCTGAATAATGTCATCTAGACCAGTGGTTCCCAACCTTTTTTTGGTCATGCCCCACCCAAGCATCTCTAAAACCTGATGCCCCCCCCCATGACATATAATTTTAACTATTCAAAAAGTGAACTACTATACATGAAGAGGAAGCCTAAAAGACAACTAACACTGTCTAAACAAGGTTCCAATTGCCCCCATTAAAAATCAAATTGCCCCCCTGTGGAGCGTGGGCCCCACGTTGGGAACCAGGGATCTAAGCACACCTTTATTTATGTAGTCTTCTGATATAAAACTATGGTAGTATATCAGGATTGACTATAAACCCAATATCTCAGACACAAAAAGGTTTCCATGAACAAATTGGACACAATGAAGATGAGAATAAAAGCCATACATTAATGAAACTCATTTTATGATTCAGAATCAATCAGTGAGTAGAGAAAGAATGACTCTGCATGAACTATCTCTAGCTCTTTAAATTATTAATTTAATAATATTTAATTAAATCATTAAATTATTGAGCAAATAAAGCCATGAATATAATGCTTACTTACTCTTACACCTTTAGGGCCTGGGTTACCTTCAGGTCCTGGTAAACCCTAGCACAAAAACATGTCTTTTATATTATTTTTCAAGCAAGAAAACAATACATATAAAAGATGTCAAATTTAATTTAATTTATTTGATCTATATGCAGCTTACCACAATAAAATAATACAACGGTACAATAAAAGGTCAAATATAAAAACAATAAAAACAATAAAATCCCGATAAAACTAATCAATAAAAACCCCTAAACTGCACTATGCAAAGTTATATAAACTTATTAATTTGTAATTAATTGGTAACATACTTTTTGAAATCATGTCTCTGAAAGTCAACATTTGGTACATATAATATGGCTCTCAGAGGGCTTGTAAAAGATACATAATTCCTTTGGTATGGGTACTATTTCCTTTTTTGCTATAGTCAAATATACATGAAAATTGCACTCTTACTTCAATAAAATATTTGGCTTAGTAGGATTTTACAAGAATTTTTAATAAACTTAAACTTGGATGTGAATCCATATATTTCCCAATCAATATAATTCCAGCATCCCCATCCCAAATCTTTTAAATTCATGTTCCTTAATAATAGCTAACATATTGCTATTGAGTTGTGGAAACAACTATGAAACAGTATTATAAAGTTTTAATTCTGTATGTCCATCACAATAGTTTATTATTTAACTATTGCTAGAGAACAGGGGTGAAATGCTCCCGGTTCACTCATACCTGTGGGTCGTCGCAGAAAGGGAGTGCAGAGCTCCGCCCACATGCTGCCATTTGGGGGGTTTTACCCTCTGCGCATATTCAAAGTGTTCTGTGCATGCACAGAGGGTAAAAGAACCCAAATGGTGGCGACTGGAAGGGTGGGCGGAGCCTTGCGCTCCCTTCGCACCCGGCTCTCTGACAACCCACAGGCAAGAGCAAACCAGGAGCATTTCACCTCTGCTACAGAAACCAAAAACAAAGCTGAAACTAATCTGGGTATCTGAATGAGAAAACTTTGTGCCTTATTTTATAATGAATCCAGACATTCCTTACTTATCCTTATTTTTAAAAATGTCCTGTTCCTCTCTATAAAGATCAGCTGGAAGCTAATTTCCGGACTTTTTTCTTACCCTTGAGGACAGAGCTCTGATGGACTCTAAATATACTTAAGGTTGTTTTTGCAGAACCATAACAAAGACATCACCCAATAAGGCAGCTGTTAATTCCTATGCATTTGTCTCTCGTCTTCTATTCATTGCACTTTTTTTAGTTCATCACTGATATTACTGAAAAAGTAAAAATCACTCCAGTGCTAATTCTTATTTCTTAAATTCTTTTTGTTAAATAGCTACTGTACGCCTGTGTCAAATCAGCACTGATTTCTGATATATATGTATTGAAGACTACAACTCTGATATACCTTTTCCATTTTAAAACTAGAAAGGTTTTGGGTTTTTTAGAATGAAATCTTGATCAGTAAGAGCAAGGTTTTCCTTCAACTGTACTGTTCTGCATAACCTAGTGAATAGAAAAGTGTCTACTGCGTAGTTTTTAAGTTCTGGACTGAAGTCTCTGTTTGTGAAAAGGAAATTTTATGAGACTTCTATAGTTTATTAGAGAGAAAGTTCATTGTTTTGTGAAAAATACAGCCCTTGAGAACAGATTTTTTTTTTTTAAATAGTGTGGATTCAGGATTCTCTTCTTCCATTAAACAAACCTGTTTTAGATTAAGTGACCAGCATTCTGACTAACATTTTGCTTAAGAGAAGTGCCTAAAGTTAATTATCGTTAATATTCCACTCAGCTTCTGGAAATGTTATTATGATAATAACTTCCTCCAATCAGAATGATTATCTGAAGCTGAAAAAATAGGATGCTCCTCCAATGACTTTGAAGCTGAAAAAAATAGGATGCTCCTCCAATGACAATTATAGGATATTCTGGCTTTATCAATCATTCACAAGTTTTACATACCACCTGGCCTTGAGACTATCTAACAAGCCAGGAATTTGCCAATAGCGGTGGGATGGAATTCCTGACTTGGCCTAACCTTATTCTTGCTTGCTCTTCACAAAGCTCAAATCATAGATCATGCAGTATCACCTTGGTTTATGATTCCGATATTTTGGGGTAGCTATAAACTAGGAATGCCAGTACAAATAATATAAAGAGCTGTGGCAGCGTAGTGACTAAACTGCAGCATTGCAGACAAACTCTTTCCACAGCCTGTAGTTCGATATGATGGGATTCAAGGTGACTTAATTTTCTATCCTTCCAAGGTCAATAAAATGAAGACCCAGATAATTGGGAATTATATACAAATAATACTTCTCCATTGTAAGCCATTGAAAGAGTTCTCTAAAGAACAGTAGGGGCAGTATATAAGCCTAAATGCTGTTGCTATAAAGCGTTAATTGTGGGTGGAATGAGCCAAATACAAGCAATGGATGCCCCAGCCAGTACTCTAGAATTCTGACTAATGTTTCTTCTAAAAATGCATCCTGTTTGTTTCTTTGATCATTAGATATAATATCCAATATTTCTATTATAGGATTAATTCTATAAGAACCCTATTCTTTTTGATATGTGCAATAAGTATATTTTTGAAACAAACTATACAAATTAAATAGGATACAACAAATTAAATGAGAGAGGTATATCTTGATGTATTTTTAAAAATTATTATTTCTGGTAATTTAGGTTTCAAGTACAGTTACTGCACCTGCCTGCCAGGGTAACCAAGAGCCCCAGAGTTGCCCATCATTCCTAGAATTCCCTAAATTGGGAAGAAAAAAAATACAATTTAATCATCTATGTAAGTATGAACTATTCATTACAAGTCCAGTCTTCATTTAAGCATACACTAATGGAAAATGTAACTCAAAAGCAGTGAGGAAAAGAGCATGGGCATTTTGTGGGGTATTGAAAAATAGATAAGCCTAGAAACGTTTGGACTAAAGTATAGGGGGAAAATAAAATAAAATATATTTCTTCTTTAAAGAAAGGAGAAGGATTTGTAAAGCAGAGTGCACAAACTAATGCTGACTATGGCTATAGGACCGCTACTTAGATTGAAATGAAAGTAGCAATGGGTTGTAATAGCAACTGAATGCTATTAATTTCAACTCTCGTCAAATATCCTAATGAAATAATCCCAAACATGAGGCTAATGCCTATTTTTAGTGACACAAAAGTCTCTGGAGAGTTGGAGTAATGACAGATTTATGAATAGTGATATAGTTATAATTCTTCTAGTTTTCTTAGAGATTTACTTAGTACATTATTTTTACATAAATTCTATTATTCCAAAAGAACAATTGGACATTTTAGTAATTTGCAAATGTTTTTAAATGTAATGAATTAACATATGTTTTTGTAGTTGAAATCAACAAAAAATCTGTAACAGTTGAAGATGTTTTCATTTAAAAAAAAAATACTATGAAACTTTACCGTCTTCTGAATCATAAATATCTAAGCATTTTAGTAGTGATGTACAGTGGTCCCTCGATCATCGCGAGGGTTCCGTTCCAGGACCCCTCGCGATGATCGATTTTTCGCGAAGTAGCGGTGCGGAAGTAAAAACACCATCTGCGCATGCGCAGATGGTGTTTTTACTTCCACCGCAGCAGCGAGGAGCCGAAGATTGGGGTTTCCCCGCCGCCTCGCTGCTGCCGCTTATCCGCACGCGCGCCGCCGGGGCTTCCCCCACCCACCCGGTTAGTGTTGTTGCTTCCCAGCTGGGAAGCGGGCCTCGCGCGCGCGCCGCCGGGGCTTCCCCCACCCACCCGGTTAGTGCTGTTGCTTCCCAGCTGGGAAGCGGGCCTCGCGCGCGCGCCGCAGGGGCTTCCCCCACCCACCCGGTTAGTGCTGTTGCTTCCCAGCTGGGAAGCGGGCCTCGCGCGCGCGCCGCAGGGGCTTCCCCCACCCACCCGGTTAGTGCTGTTGCTTCCCAGCTGGGAAGCGGGCCTCGCGCGCGCGCCGCAGGGGCTTCCCCCACCCACCCGGTTAGTGCTGTTGCTTCCCAGCTGGGAAGCGGGCCTCGCGCGCGCGCCGCAGGGGCTTCCCCCACCCACCCGGTTAGTGCTGTTGCTTCCCAGCTGGGAAGCGGGCCTCGCGCGCGCGCCGCAGGGGCTTCCCCCACCCACCCGGTTAGTGCTGTTGCTTCCCAGCTGGGAAGCGGGCCTCGCGCGCGCGCCGCCGGGGCTTCCCCCACCCACCCGGTTAGTGCTGTTGCTTCCCAGCTGGGAAGCGGGCCTCGCGCGCGCGCCGCCGGGGCTTCCCCCACCCACCCGGTTAGTGCTGTTGCTTCCCAGCTGGGAAGCGGGCCTCGCGCGCGCGCCGCAGGGGCTTCCCCCACCCACCCGGTTAGTGCTGTTGCTTCCCAGCTGGGAAGCGGGCCTCGCGCGCGCGCCGCAGGGGCTTCCCCCACCCACCCGGTTAGTGCTGTTGCTTCCCAGCTGGGAAGCGGGCCTCGCGCGCGCGCCGCCGGGGCTTCCCCCACCCACCCGGTTAGTGTTGTTGCTTCCCAGCTGGGAAGCGGGCCTCGCGCGCGCGCCGCAGGGGCTTCCCCCACCCACCCGGTTAGTGCTGTTGCTTCCCAGCTGGGAAGCGGGCCTCGCGCGCGCGCCGCAGGGGCTTCCCCCACCCACCCGGTTAGTGCTGTTGCTTCCCAGCTGGGAAGCGGGCCTCGCGCGCGCGCCGCAGGGGCTTCCCCCACCCACCCGGTTAGTGCTGTTGCTTCCCAGCTGGGAAGCGGGCCTCGCGCGCGCGCCGCAGGGGCTTCCCCCACCCACCCGGTTAGTGCTGTTGCTTCCCAGCTGGGAAGCGGGCCCCGCGCGCGCGCCCACGCCTTTGCTCGCGCCACTTACCGGGCAAGAGGGGGAAGACCCAGGGGAAGCCGCTCAGCCCGGTGGGGAAACTCCACCATCTACGCATGCGTGGCCATAGAAAAAAAGGCCACGCATGCGCAGATGGTGTTGTTTACTTCCGGGTTGAAAACTCGCGATATAGCGTTTAGCGAACATCGAGATCGCGAAACTCGAGGGATCACTGTATCTCTACAGCTCACCGCTTTTTGAAATGTATTTGAACATTAGTAGCTTGGGTTGTTAGTTATGTTATTGGTTTGAGCTCCAAGCTTGGAGATTTGGTTGCAAACGTTTCATCCTCATTCAAGGAAACATCTTCAGTGCGCTTTGGATTGTGCTTGTCTGGGGAAGTACTGTACTGACCTTTAAATTTATTTATTCATTTATTCATTCGTTCATTCGTTCATTCATTCAATCAATCAATCAATCAATCAATCAATTTCTAGGCCATTCTTCTGCAGAGATTCAGGGCAGCTTACAACATAAAGAATAAATACATAGACAAAGCACAGTACCTTTCTGAGTCCTAGTCTGATTTCAGATTGTGTTAATGTCTGGCTGTAGTTGCTGAGTCATAGTCCTTGGTTTTAAGTGCCATCTGTGTGATGTAAATTAGTGCTAGTGTTGTTGTTTAGATGCTTCTGATGATGTCATCGTCTGGTTTCAGGTTGATTTAAGCCAAGGTGGCACAGTGGTTAGAAAGCAGTAGTGCAGGATACTTCTGCTGACTGCTGGGTTGACTGCAGTTTGGCATTTCGAATTTCACCTGGCTCAGGGTTGACTCAGCCTTCCATCCTTCCAATGTTGGTAAAATCAGGACCCAGATTGATGGGGCAATAGGCTGACACCGTAAAC
This sequence comes from Erythrolamprus reginae, assembly GCF_031021105.1. Taxonomy (NCBI): domain Eukaryota; kingdom Metazoa; phylum Chordata; class Lepidosauria; order Squamata; family Dipsadidae; genus Erythrolamprus; species Erythrolamprus reginae. The sequence continues at coordinate 128,893,166 of NC_091952.1, read as the reverse complement.
TGCTTAGAGAAGGCTTTAGAAGCACTGTGAAGCAGTATATAAAACCATACAGCTCGCCTGTATGGAACCCACATTGCATATCTGACATCAACACAATTGAGAGAGTCCAGAAATATTTCACAAGAAGAGTCCTTCACTCCTTTTCTCACAACAAAATACCATACTCCACCAGACTTGAAAGTCTTGGTTTAGACAACTTACAACTCCGTCGTCTCCATTCCGACTTAATTATAGTTCATAAAATCATATACCAAAATGTCCTACCTGTTAACAACTACTTCACCTTCAACCACAACAACACATGAGCATGAAATCGATTTAAACTAAATGTCAACTGCTCCAAACTTGACTGCAAAAAATACGACTTCAGCAACAGAGTAATCAATGCCTGGAATGCACTACCTGATTCTGTGGTTTCTACTCCTAACCCCAAAACCTTTAACCTTAGACTATCTACAATTGACCTCTCCCCCTTTCTAAAAGGTCTGTAAGGGGCGTGCATAAGCGTACCACTGTGCCTACTGTCCCTGTCTTCTTTTGTTACTTTTTATCATTACTTATCTAATGTTTTATTTGTACAAATTATCACCCTATAATTGTTTCACAAAATAAAATAAAATAAAATAAAAAATAAAAATAAATGTTAGTGCTATTTGATCGGCTGTGTGTGATATGGCCTGATTTCTTATGATCAGTCAAGTTATAACTTTAGTTTGCAGTGTGGCTCTTCGTTGGCCTTTAAGTACTGCCTTTAGGATCGTGGTTGATGTTGTTCTTTCATTCTAAGTGGTCAGGTTGATGTCAATGTGTCTGTTTATTGATTTATTGGTGGGAAATAAGGCTTCCAAGAATTTACTTTCTTTCCTTGACTTTGCCTGGGTTACAACAGTTGTAAGTTTCACTTGGAACAAAAGAACAACATCAACCATGATCTCAAAGGCAGCATTTTAAAGACCAACGAACAGCTGTGCTGCAAATAAAGTTATAACTCAACAAATCACAAGAAATCGGACCACATCACACACAGCAGATCAAATCAACCCAAAACTAGACTATGATATCTTCAGAAGACATATAAACAACAACAACAACAACACTAATTTACATCACACAGATAGTACTTAGGGACTATGACTCAGCAACTACATCCAGAAAGGTATTTAAAGGCCAGTGCTCTCCCAGACAAGCACAATCCAAAGCGCACTGAAGAGGTCTCTTCCAATGGGGACAAAACGTTTGCAACCAAATTTCCAAGCTTGGAGCTTAAACCAACAACATCACTGCTTTTTATTTTGATTAGCAAGAGTTGTCCAATATGTGAGATTTTAATTGGTGTGCAGGATTAAACATTGGCCGGTATTCACACAAAATACATTTGACAACCAGCCAAGCAAGCATGAGGAGCTTATTAAATATTTGGGGTTAATACATGGCATATCAAATCATGATTGTTTTACTTACTTGCTCCCCTTGTATCCCTCTTGGTCCTGGATATCCCATTAAACCCTGCAGGTATTAAAAAAAAACAACAACAAATGTTGTACTGAAGTCTAAAACAATCCCATATGTCCCCATATAAACAGAAGCAAGTGCAATTCTTTTTTAAAAAAACTCTCCCATGAGAATTTTGCCAAGTTTAGTTTTTAGACTTGGCAAAATTTAGCAACATGAAGTACGGACAGAAAATATTACTGATATATATAGAGAGAAATCCTTATCTCAGTATAATTACTTACTAAAATTTCTAATATGTCACCTGGAAGATATCAAATATAGATTTGTTTTATGTAACACATTATACAAACATAATACAAATTATACATTTATAATTATTCAAATTCGTATATAGATAAAGTAGTTTTCCAAACCCAAATATTTTGCAGAGCATCTTGAGAAGCTAATTTGATTATAGTTGATACAATCTCCACAGAGATGTAAGAATTTAGCTAGAAAAAGAAATTTGCTAAAAAAAATTTATAGGCTAAAATAAATATTTTGTTCTTATTTCAATAGAAACATCTCAGTTAAGATAGCTAATGTGAACTTTTTGGATAACTTACAATAATTTTGTTTTGCATGTTTGACCAGAAAGTTTTGGGGAAATTTCTAATTAAACATGCTGTATATTATGGGAAATATACTCTACACTGTTATCGGGCAAATCAAATAATATGGAGTATATTAACTGGTGAAAGTGTAGTGTAATGGTTAAGGTGCGGGACCAGATGTGAACAACTACAAGTTCCCTTAGGAATAGCTGGGTGACTGCTCAGTTTTAGCCTGGAAACGAAGAAACAACCGTCTATAACCCACATTGTGTGAGCGTAGATAATTAGATTAGATTTATTGGATTTATATGCCGCCCCTCTCCGCAAACTCGGGGCGGCTCACAACAGGGTAAAAACAGTACATAAGGTAATTGCAACAGAAATATAAAAAGGATAGCCACCGCAAGATCACAACACACATTTAACCATTTTCCCAGCCCCTACAGAAGGCCATCTTGAAATCATGCATGTGTACAGTTTGATCTGGAGGAGAGTATTTTGAAAGCATCTGAAAATATTATATTACCATCTTTTGGATATTTTTGGCAAAATGAATAGTGATAGTAACTTGACAATACAGAGGTAAATAGTTACTTGTTTCTTAAAATTCTGTATCAATAAAATAAGGAAGGAATGAAGCAAGGGGTTATCTGAAGAGCAGGTGCAAATCCTTCACACATAAAGTAGGTCTGAACATAAACAGGCATTCTTGCGGTTCCTAAATTAATATTCTTCCAGTGTCCATCAGCACATTTCACTTCCTAATTGGCTACAAAAAAGAGATCTAACTCTTTTTTTGTGGTAGTTGTTCTAAAGGGTTTTAAAGCTAACAATGGAAGAACATGCTAGTGATAATTTCTCTACAAAGGTATAGACATTGCAACTGATAGAGATCCTTGCTTATCAGGCAGATGAAATACTTTTATGTGGCCTGCCCCATTTTTTTGAGCTTTTAAGAGAAGTGTTGGGCTAGTTACTGATGATTTCAGAGATGTATACAAATGAGGAAAAAAATTGACAAAATGAACAGAATTCATTCTAGTCATTGTATAACTATAATTTCATGCAGCTTTTTTGAAAAACATGTGTGCTTATAATTTGTTTTAATTACAGGTAGTTCTTGACTTACATTCATTTAGTTCTGAGTTACAGGGGCATTTTAAAAAGTGACTTAACAACTGGCTCTCATATTTACAACCATGGCAGCCTTGTCAAGTCATGTGACTTGACAATGTGGTTGCTTGGCAACTGGCATGCACTTACAATGATTGTGGTGTGTAGGGGGGCTCATGTGTTCGCTATTTGTAATTTTCCAATCTGGCTTCAAACACGCAATAGAAAAAACTGGATTCCCTTAACCATTGCAGTGATTAGTTTAAGAACCATGACAAAAAAGGTGATAAAGTCGGACACAGCTGACTTAGCAGTCTTGCTTAGCAATGGAAATTCTGTCCTCAATTATAGTTGTAAGCCAAGGACTACCTGTATTAGGCTGAATTTTGGAATTATAATGCTTCTATGGAGATTCTCAGTCATCCAGGTCATGGTTGTCCCAAAAGTGCTTTTTCAGGAGACAAAAAAAAAATAGCCAGAAAGCTTGCCTTATATTTATTTCTCATCCAAGAAGTTTCTTCAGCTCTGACTGGATGGTGGGGAACAGAAAAATTATTATTCACCGCAGACAGTTGGTAATTTGCAACCTTTTAGCAGAGTCGTTAACGCACTGTGCTATCCACAAGGCTTATAAATCCTTCCATTCCCCACCATCCAGTCAGAGCTGAAGAGCTTCTTGGATAAGAATTGAAACATGTTCAAAGAAAAAACAAGAAAAGTCCAGTTGCCTCCTAAAAAAGTCCCTTTGGTATAATGCTTTTTAAAATTTTTCCCCTGGAATAAATTAAATAGTAGTCAAATATAAGGCAAGTTTTCTCGCTATTGTTTAAACCCCATTTAAACCCCATTGAAAAAAACTTTAGAATCTAAAAATTTTAGTATATTCTTTTCTGAATTAAACTTTGGCTATAAATACAATAAATGCAATTTCACATTTGCCTGCAATGTGTAATAATTTTCAGATGAAGCATGCTCATGTGTCATATCTTGTTTACATCACTGGTGAATCTAACATGATATTATTATTGTTCTATTATTCTTGTTCTCTAGAATACACTCCAGAAGACACAATAATATATTACATGTTAAACCCATTGTTTGTCTTAATTAACAGCCTCTGCATATTTTAAAAATTTGGTTGGCAATTCTTCAAATTAATTAGCTATCCTTTAAAAAACACCATGCTTGACATTTTGTACAAGTAAAATATCATTTGACTGTTATTTCCAATTATATAAAAACATATGCCTTCCACATATTCTATTCATTTACAGTAGTTACTTCACATTTAGATTTTCTCTTGCTCAGATCTCCGGAGTGAATGGCTTGGAATAACACAGGGGTCTTGCTGTGGGATCACAAGCTCCTTATACAGAAACCTCAACAGCTGTCTGGATCCCAATTAAAATTTGAACTGAATTTACCTCTCTGAAATCCACTTTGCTATATTAATACATTTTTTCTGTCTCTCTTCTTACATACACGTTTGTTTGAAAGCAACAAAAACTATATACTATAACTGTTCACTGCTGGTGCACCCTCATATGCAGAAGATACAAAGTTGGAATAGTCATTATGAATAAGCTAGGCCCGTGATGGTGAATCTATGGCATGTGTGCCACAGGTAGCACACAGCACCATATCTGCTGGCACACAAGCTGTTGCCCTAGCTCAGTTCAAGCACGCATGAGCATGCCAGCTAGCTGATTTTCGGCTTCCGCAGAGGTTCTGCAAGGATGTTTCTGGCTTCCAGAAGGCCTCTGGGAGGGAAGACATTTTTGCCAAGGGAGGGCAAAAAACAAAATGGCAGCGCAGGGGAGTTGTGCATACATGCGGGGCAGTGCAGGGGTGGCGGTGTCACGATCGCATGCACAGGGGTGTGTGGTGCAAGGGGGGCACTGAATTATAGGCGCGTGTGCACTTTTGGCACCTGAGGGGGAAAAAGTTCGCCATCATTGAACTAGACCATCTAGGAAGGAAAAGAACAAATTTGATGGAATTGCAGATTTTGTGGGGCTTATTTGTGGAAAACAAGTTTACTACTCCCACTCTGCCTGGATATAAGCTGACAGTCAGCTTTATCCTAATCAAGCCCAAAACATGTTCTGACAAGGTTCCAGCACAGCGTTCAGAAGACTGATAGGTTTTGCTTTGACAAGATGGCTGTCAGCTTGCTCAGGCAAGATGGGAACAAGTTCTAACAGCAATCTTTCTTTCAACGCACAAACAATATCTAATCCTTTGGTGCACAAAACTGGATCAGTGACTGAACTTGTTTCAACTCTGCCTAAACAAGCTGACATCAAAATAAGGATTAGTTGCTACTAAAAAAAACATGCAGCCATGAAAAATAAATTTGGAACAAAAAATGAGAATATCTTCCTCAAAAATAAAGAAGGAATGATCCAAAAAAAGTTTATTCTTATTTAAAATACGTTTTTTAGATTGGGTTGCTTTATTGTGTTTTTTTCAGTGAAAGGTCAACTTTATAAAGCTGCAAATTTATTTGGAAATAAAAATATAACAATTTATTTCTTGTTCAACCTTTATTCATGAGGGTGGCTTTGTTGTCAAACAATTCATTTATATTTTAGAGGCTTATGACATCACAAAGTTTTAAATCTCTTATATAGACCCATACATCTTGGTTTTTTTTAAAGGTTGGGTTTTTAAAACATACAATGCCAAAATCAAACAAATTACATTATAGCTTCACAAAATGTTGGTCATGCAATAAATCTTAACATCACATACATATTGTAATGCCTGCCTGTATCGAATTCATTTGACTGCAGAAGGACGGAACTGAATGGATGAATTGAACCCATATTCAGTGATAAAATCTGATAAACAATCAAACAACGTAATCCTAACCTCAGGCAGATAGATTTTGATGTCATGGAAGTATCGCAAATTGTAATTTTTAAAATTTGTTATTATAGTATTTTACAAAAACATTTTGTAAAGGTTTGTGATTCAATCCAAAGCAAGAAAGTCAGGTTTAAATAATTAGCTCTGAATTAGAGGCAGGCAGTCTGTGGAGATTCATCGAGGTCATGGTTGTCCCAAAGGTGCTTTTTTAGGAGGCAACTGGACGCTGTGGGTTTTCTGTGAAGACGTTTCGGTTCTCATCCAAGGAGCTGAAGAAGCTTCTTGGATGAGAAGTGAAATGTCTTCAAAGAAAAACCAGAAAGTCCACTTGCCTCTTGAAAAAGCACCTTTGGGACAGAGGTAGGCTGGTTTGGATGTCCTCAATGTACGGACAGAGAGTTCTTACGAGGGCAATTAGAACCAGAATTTTTTATTGTGACATTTGATTTCCCAGAACAATCTGCATTTAACATTAATCAGTTTTTTGTTGTCTCTAGCTTGACAAATATTAAACATTGTTTAAGGATATGAATAACTTTATGAATTTTAGGCACCTGTAGCACAACAAGGAATCCTCAATCTAACTATTGTATTGGCAGTTCTGTGTTAGCAAATACTTCAAAAGAAAAGGATTTAGGCGTAGTGATTTCTGACAGTCTCAAAATGGGTGAACAGTGCAGTCAGGCAGTAGGGAAAGCAAGTAGGATGCTTGGCTGCATAGCTAGAGGTATAACAAGCAGGAAGAGGGAGATTATGATCCCGCTATATAGAATGCTGGTGAGACCACATTTGGAACACTGTGTTCAGTTCTGGAGACCTCACCTACAAAAAGATATTGACAAAATTGAACGGGTCCAAAGACGGGCTACAAGAATGGTGGAAGGTCTTAAGTATAAAACGTATCAGGAAAGACTTAATGAACTCAATCTGTATAGTCTGGAGGACAGAAGGAAAAGGGGGGACATGATCGAAACATTTAAATATATTAAAGGGTTAAATAAGGTCCAGGAGGGAAGTGTTTTTAATAGGAAAGTGAACACAAGAACAAGGGGACACAATCTGAGGTTAGTTGGGGGAAAGATCAAAAGCAACATGAGAAAATATTATTTTACTGAAAGAGTAGTAGATCCTTGGAACAAACTTCCAGCAGACGTGGTAGATAAAACCACAGTAACTGAATTTAAACATGCCTGGGATAAACATATATCCATCCTAAGATAAAATACAGAAAATAGTATAAGGGCAGACTAGATGGACCATGGGGTCTTTTTCTGCCGTCAGACTTCTATGTTTCTATGTTTCTATATCTGGATTCATAGTTACTTCTTTTTTAAAAAAGGGATCAACCTAAACTTTCAAACTGAGCCCTGTTTTATCTTGGTGGAACCTGGGCTATTAATTTATTAGAATTATTAAGAATGTTGGACCTCCTAATATATGGACTTAAAAAAATAAAGTACAACCAAGCATACAATTTTATACAAAGAATATTGGCACAATAATTCAAGATTTGGTGCTTTTTTTCAGCCGATGAAAAAAGTTCCACTAATGAACAATGTTAAAGTAATATTTAATTTCTGGCCAAACATATTCATTTCTTCCCTTCTCAACTGCAAAGGCTGTTTTCTATTTACTGTATTTTTTGGAGGATAAAACACAGCTTTTTCCTTCCTAAAAGAGGCTTAAAATTCAGGTGCGTCTTATATTCTGAATGTAGCTTTTTTCAAAGCATTTTTCCCCAGACCTAACTAGGTGCTAACAATCTTCCCAGCTCTTACCTTGCAGATTCTTTCATTGTTGCTCTCTGCAAAGAATATTTTCAAGCCCTAAGTCTTTGCAGGGTTTTTTTCAACTTATTGCTCCGAATAAATTTCTTTTCAGCTCTAACCAGGTGGTAATGATTTTCCAAGCTCTTACTGGTTTGCAAGCTCTTTGTTACTCTCTCCAAATAATAGTTTATCAATGAAGGAAAATATTTGTAACTCAGGGCTGAAAAAGGGGGTCTTTATTTCAGCTCTGAGCTACAAGCTTGTTTGTTTTCTTTCAGACATTTCATTACTCAAGCTAGGTAACATCATCAGTGCTACTAAAATTGTTTATATCCGTTGAGCATCAGAGATGGTGTGGCTAGCATGTTAACCGGTAGGAAGACATAAATAATACTAAGGTCGCCTAGATAGCTTTATGAAAACATTTTGTCATTTACATTATAATAATTTAATTAATAATTTATTAGACTTGTATGCCACCCCTCTCCGAAGACTCGTATATTTGTCTTTTTCTTTTTCTTGGCTTTCCAATAATATACAAACTATGGCACCTTTACCACAGCTCCACAACAAGCTGCCAATGCTTTTTGAAAAGCCCAGCATGTACTGTGTCGCTTATATGCCAAGTAAAATTGCAATACCCATGATGAAAGCTGCAAAGCTCTATATTTCACACAATTGGATTCATAAGAGAGAGAGATTTGGCTACATAATGTAATTGTAACACAGGAGGCATTATGCAAATGAATATGTTTGATCTTTAAAATGAAAGAGGAAATCAAATTTCCAAAGTACTTTTTTTGTACAGACTTGCAGCTTATTATATGAATGTTAAATAATTACCAGTACGTAATGCTTGTTCAGGTTCCCTAAGAATCTCTTGGCAGTTTATAAATATTAGATACTGAATTAGCCTAATCAACTCTGATCTCTCTAATAGATTTGGTAAAATTCTCTGCACCAAATCATAACTCAGAAGAAACACAGTACAATCTCAACCTATATACTATTTATTTCTTACATAAAATATGCTTAATTTCCTACAAATAGCAGAATTCCAGTCAAAGAAGGAGCACCTCAATTGCCACAAAATTACAATTAATTTGTAAATTGCTATAGTTTCCAAGGCATCCAAATGTTGGTATTCAAGTAATTTATATTCTTGTAACAGGGCTTTTCTTGGAAATTCTTTAAAAACAGATTCATGTAAACAATGTTTTACAGTGCTGGAGTCTTATTGGCTATTGAAAACTTTGTTTCCTACATTTTCAGTACCAAGAGAGTGGCTCTGATGATCAATTGCAACCTCAGATTCTGAAATTTGTAATAAATTCTTTTTACACATGAGTATTATTTGTAATTATGAATCTTAATAATGAACTACAAACACACATACAAAAAATAATAATCTTACCTTTTCACCTCTGAGGCCCTCCATGCCAGGTAGCCCTGTTAGTCCTGCATCACCCTATAAATTTAGTATAACGTTAACGTAGCATGATACCAGATCAAAGAATGACCATATACTTTAGAAAGACTCTGTTCCTCACAGACCTCAAATTAATGCAATATGACCCATCATCATCATGGCATTCAGTGAAGGGCTGCAAACATTTTTACTACCACATTGTGGACATGGCTTATTTTGTGGATGTGGCTTATGGGCCATGTGACCAGGTGAGAGTTGCTTGACGATCATGTGATGGGGGATGGCTTAAAGGTCACGTAACTGGCTTAAAGGTGGCCAACTTGACATCACTTGACGTCACTGGGTTAGGGTGCCTGGCCTCTCCTCACCTCAAAGAGATACAATTTCCTTATTTACTATTACCGAACATCCAAAATATATTATTTAATTCTATGTTTATATGTACACATATTTTATTTATTTATTATTATTTATTATTTGGATTTGTATGCCGCCCCTCTCCGAAGACTCGGGGCGGCTCACAACAAGTGAAAAACAATCCAATACAATCCAATTAATTAAAATATTATAAATTTAAGAAAATCCCCTATACTAACATACACACATACAAGCATACCATATATAACTTCAACGTGCCCAGGGGGAGATGTTTA